>NC_038246.2:46071479-46226831 GCF_000004515.6 Glycine max
CGGCACTCTCCTCCTCAACTCCGCTCCTCTCGTCCCCTCCACCTTCCGCAAACTCTCCTCCTACGTCCCCCAACACGACCACTGCCTCCCTCTCCTCACCGTCTCCGAAACCTTCCTCTTCGCCGCAAAGCTCCTAAAACCCAAAACCTCAAACCTCGCCGCCATCGTCTCCTCCCTCCTCTCCGAACTCCGACTCACGCACCTATCCAACACGCGCCTCGCGCGTGGCCTCTCCGGCGGAGAACGCAGAAGGGTCTCCATTGGCCTCTGTCTCCTCCACGATCCCGCTGTATTACTCCTCGACGAACCTACTTCGGGGCTCGACAGTACTTCGGCCTTCAAAGTCATGCGAATTCTAAAGCAAACGTGCGTCTCTCGCAACAGAACCATTATTCTCTCCATCCACCAACCCAGCTTCAAGATTCTCGCTTGCATTGATAGGATCTTGTTGCTCTCAAAAGGACAAGTTGTTCATCATGGAAGTGTTGCCACGTTGCAAGCGTTCTTGCACTCCAATGGCTTCACTGTCCCTCATCAACTCAACGCGTTGGAATATGCTATGGAGATTTTGAGCCAGTTGAATGAGGCTAAGCCTGTTACTCCACCGAGTATTCCTGAATCGCCTGAGAGATCAAGTTCAGTGATTTCGGTTTCTGATGGTGGAGTTAGGAGTAGTAGAGAGATCATAAGGTATAAAAGCTCTAGGGTTCATGAAATTTTCACTCTCTATAGCAGGTTTTGGAAGATTATCTACAGAACTAGACAACTTCTTTTGACCAACACCGCAGAAGCACTTCTCGTGGGTCTTGTGTTGGGAACTATTTATATCAATATAGGGTTTGATAAGGAAGGGATTGAGAAAAGGTTTGGTCTTTTTGCCTTCACTCTCACGTTTCTATTGTCCTCCACAACGGAAACCCTTCCTATTTTCATCAACGAGAGACCGATCTTGCTGAGAGAAACTTCGAGTGGGGTTTATAGGCTCTCGTCTTATCTCATTGCAAACACGCTTGTTTTCTTGCCCTACTTGTTCGTTGTTGCTGTTATATACTCTATCCCCGTTTATTTTTTAGTGGGTCTCTGTGCTTCGTGGCTTTCTTTTGCTTACTTTGTTTTGGTCATTTGGGTCATTGTTCTGATGGCAAACTCGTTCGTTCTCTTCTTGAGCTCTCTTGCTCCGAACTACATTGCTGGAACTTCGCTTCTAACGGTGCTTCTCGCAGCGTTTTTTCTCTTCTCTGGGTATTTTATCTCCAAGGAAAGCTTGCCAAAGTACTGGCTCTTCATGCATTTTTTCTCTATGTATAAATACGCTCTTGATGCTCTTCTCATCAACGAGTACTCGTGCTTGGTGACAAAGTGTTTGATATGGTACCAAGAGAATGAACAGTGCATGGTGACTGGTGGTGACGTGTTGCAGAAAAAAGGACTCAAAGAGAGTGAAAGGTGGACCAACGTGTACTTCTTGCTCGGGTTCTTTGTGCTGTATCGTGTGCTTTGCTTCTTGGTTTTGGTTAGAAGGGTTTCGAGATCCAAAACTTAATAGACACCGAGAAAGAAATGGTGATCAAACGCTGATAACTTTAAGCGTTGTAGTGTTTTTTTTTTTTTTATCATCCTATTGTATTATGAACTCGTTTAATTTGTTTTATTTGATTTCTATATAAAGTATATATAATCTGAAATACAGCCATAGAAAAAGTTTGTTTTATAGATATGAAGTGGACTTTTCGTTCTCCTCTAGCTCAAGTAGTGTTATTCTCACTTCTTCCTTAGATATAGTTGTTCCTTTTCCTTAGTAGATAGAACCCCGTAATTTGGATCGTTGTATGATTTGGTAGCAGTATGTGATATTTCATTTTCTTTAGACACAGGAGGACAAGCTATAACTTAAGATCGAATGCAACGTTTCATGCTTTAGACACAATGATGAGCATGCATCAATGCAAATTAACTATTAATACATTCTAATACACTTTTTTAACACTCTTTTGTGATTAGATAGAATTGATTAAAAATCACAAAATTTTATCATCTTACCTTTTATTTAATGAGACATATATCTTTATGACTTTGTAGTTTTAATAAAATATAACTAATAATATAAATTTTAAAAATTGTGTTAGAGTATACTATTAACTATTTCCTTAATTAAAACTTTCTGCAAGTTTTTTCTTCTTCTCATATGCAATGCTTATAATCATTCATTGATGAATCAAAGCTAGAATAAATTTTAAAAAATTGTTAGAAAGTGATAATAGATTAATAACATAGTATTTTTTTGTATTGTATCTGATCCATTTTATAAATAAAATTGATAGCTTTCATAAATTAACTGTATGTAACAGTACTAGCAACCACTCATTCGTATTGTACATGTGGTTTGATTTTTTCACATGCAAAAGGAGTTTGATTGACAAAATGAGAGGTCAGGATGGAAGATCAATAATTCTGTATTTAATGGCTGAATAATAAGGTGGGATCCATTTGAATTTCTTGGAGGCTTTAATGGGTGAAAGCATATATATATATATATATATATATATATATATATATATATATATATATATATATATATATATATATAAAAGGAAAATACCACGTAGATATCTCTTTGGCGTATTCAATTGTTCGATTTGTTTAACTTTGTTGGAGTCACGGGTCTCTCTTATGCCTTTGGTTGCAAAGAGAGGGAAGAATCCAAAGCTGTCCTCATCATCATGGAAGAGGTTTTGTCGTTTGGCTAAGTTGCTATTCCTATGTCTGCTGTGACTGTGAACTATAGTGTTTTGTTCACGGGTTCTTCATTCGTTGTGTCCCGTGAACTTGTTCAGTGTTGGGTTGGGGGCTGCATATAATATTTTGGATATGATATGCCACTTTAGGCCTAAGATGGATCACCATCCTCTGCAGTTTTTTTGTAAACTGCATGATCTCAAGCATTAAAATAAATTTTGACTAATATAGTATTTTAATAAAAAATAAAAATAAAAAGGAATGAATGGTGTAAGATTAAACTGCAACCCTGCTACAGTTATTTTTTCAACAATGTGAGACGATAGAGAATCAGCACCTTCGGTATATATGTGGTGGTGAAATAAAAAAAAAGATCCGTTGTGAGTGTTTGCATATGAATTGGAAAGGCAGAACAGTCCGTGTGTTTATTAACGTGGTTTTGTGTCATTGATGGGAATCCGCTAGCATTTGTGTGTGTTGCTTTAGAATTTCGGATGGTAAAGCAAACATTCATTTTTTGTAATTGTAGCTTGTCTTGGTTCCACATTCACCGGTAACAAACGTATCAACAAAAACAGTGAAGCTTAATTTGGTAATTTTATACTGCCTTTTCTTTAGGTTAAAATAGAAAAATACAATCTTAATATCTTATAAAAACCCTAGAAGGAGGGCTTAAACCTCCGAACTTGTGGTTAAAAGCCATACACAGTACCCAACTGAACTATTCCAGCCAATGCTAATTTGTTACTTATTATTAATTAAATTACATTATGACGTCTTAATGGCCTACAATTTCAATTTATTCAAATTTTGTAAGTCAAACAGCTCTCTTGCGTCTTTTTTAGATTGGATATGTCCATTACGTTTTTTCAGTTTTTGATTGCTTCCTTAGTAAATTAGACTTAATTCATTTTTCTTTATATGTGGGAATAGAACACAATTATAAAATTTATAATAATTCTCATCAAATGAGTTAAATCTCCTTAAAAAAAACTTAATTCATTATCCACTTCTTTATAGTTTATCCTATTCTAATTTTTTTTTTCACTTAAAAGATATTTCTTAACCAATAATTACAAATTATGTAAAAAAACCAATAGTTAAAAATTAATTCTTTTTAAAGTGAAGAAATCACGGATCATATATACGACTATAGAATAAAAATGATACATGACATAACATGTGATTCATAGACATAAATATATAATTATATGAGAAACGACAAACTAAATCCTTACTTTGTATAATGCAAATAAATACTTCATGCTTTGTATGTTAAATATAAATTAGAACAAAAAATAATTTAGAGAAAAAAGTATTTAAAACTATAAAGAAAATATATACAACTCATTCAAATAAAAAAAACATAATTAATTCAGATTTAAGAAGAAGAAAAAATGATTTCTTTTAAATAAAGAACTTAATTTGAAAATATAAGTAAATGCAATATAAAAAATTTAATTAAACTAACATTGGGTAAAAAAGTTAAGGTGATTAAAAGGGAAACTTGAAAGTAATTAATAATTTAAAATTTTGAAATAATATAAAATACTAAATAATAATGAAACCACGCATCTTTTATTGCATCCATTCTCAAGAGTGGATACTATTTTTTATTATAAAGACTAGGATATTAGATTAAATTAAGCATTAAGCTAGATTAGAATAATGATCACTCTAAATGATGATGGTGCTACCTGAGCAAATCCATCATACTAAGAATTATCATTTCGATTTTTGAGAACCTATATAATTAAGGTAAGATCGATAGCCTAGCTACTTTTTACTACCTGATCATGAAGCTTACAGAACTTTATAGATAAAAAATGGAATGAAGAAAAGAACTCGGTGAGCAAGTTTATACAGCAAATTAAAACAAAATCTAAGGCCCTAATCAATATAAAGAATTGTAGGTATAGCAAGTTGCAATTATGGAACCTACGCAAATGAAGAAGGAAGGAAGAAGGGTGACGTTAAGGAGCCTACTCACACCCCCATAGCCAGCAAGAGTAATGGTTGCATCTGCAATGACTCGTGCAAGTGTCCCTGCCTCTGTAGACAAGAGCCCTCCATTGTAGGTTCCACGAGAAAGCCTTGATGACATTACTCGTGAAAGAAGTGACAAGTTGACACCTGTCATGCATGAATCATTGTCAAACATCATGACAATGAGCCCAATATGTTTTCATGATGTTCCTTGATGAAATGCTTCTTGTTCTTTAATTCCTAAAATGGTAAAATATATATTTGGTCCCTCAACATTTGGTTAAAATTAGTCCTAGTCCGTGCATTTTAAAAACTGTAACGTTGACCCTCATCCTTTTGAAATACGTGAGACTTAAAACACATTTTACCCTTAAAACATTATATTATATGATGGTGGATTTCATCATCAGCGGTAGGATAAAGAAAACATAAAAAGATGCAGGACAATGTCTAATGTACAAAACATTTAATGAAAAAAACAACAAGATCATTATTGTGGTATAACATCTAAAGACACTTCAGAAATTGACAGATTAAAATATCACATTGAAAAATATTATCACATTTGACTAATAACCGCATGCTCTTTGTTGGCTAAGCTACGCTATATGTTCCTGATGGTAAGTTTCATCATATTTCTTAATTTTGCTGGGTGAGACATAATACCACGATTCATGTGCATCTACACCATCATAAATAGGAAAGCAGATCGATGAGATCACTAATAATATCTTACCTTCAAGTACTTCAGCAGAAACAAACATAAGGAGCCCCGAACAGATGTACTGTGGTTCAGTGTATGGAAAAATTACATTGAAGCTGAAAAGTATGCCTAAGAAAACCATAATTTCTGATGCCAACAAAATTTGCCTACAAAATGATCAAATAGAAAGGAGATGTCTTAGCTTCGTAGGTGGATAATATAAACACTTTTAAGGTTATGAGTGGATAAGTGAAAATATTAAACTCTTGGATCTTAATTATTGCTTTATCTTCTTATCAAGCAATTAAATTCAAAAAGTATTATCATGCATCTTTCTGCAAACTAAGAGCATAAATTAGCTTTATGAATGATAATCAAATGAAACAAGGGTTTTTCCTCACGTTACCTGTCCTCAAACATATTGCTTATATAACTTCCAACAATAATGTTGACAGGAAGAACTGTCAAACCAAGGCAAGCAAGAAAAATGGAAACAGTGCTTGTTGTCCAATTGAAGTAGTATGTTGTGATGACACTAGATTCTGATAGTAAAATCTCCATTGCATATTTAAGCATGAAGTATATCAATAACTGAACCTGAAGATGTAACATAAATTTGGTCAGATGAACAGTCTTTTATCCTGTCTTCAATTGGAACTTTCTTAATTTTGATAACAAACAAACAATACATCAAAGATTTCATAAGAGAAATTATAAATTATCTAAGATAACAATAAGCTGAATAAGGAAATTCATTATATCGAGACATATGATGTCTAAATAATCTTATTTGACAGTAGAAAGTGCCCATCTTGCAAATTTAGCAGTAGTTTTTATGTGCGTGTAAGTCACAATAATACTAGGTACTCTGAAAAATTAACCTTTCTATCATTTAGGAGCATACGGTGTCTCGCATGAAAAACTTTTGTTCCATTCAACAATGACTCAAAGCACATATTTCTAATAAACTGATGGTTAATGGAGATCCAGCATTTTATGGGTTGACAATGTAACATTTAGAGTTGTTCTCAAACCTTTACAGAAGGTGTAAGGAGTCTATATGCTGCTCCAATTGAATTGGCTGGCTGATGAGAATCCTCTGGAGCTTCTTCACTATCTTCGTAATCCTGATCATCATCTTCATCTACCTTATCTTTTAAACTAGTCAGCAGTGGTTGTTTTATGCCTTTTTCAAGTGCATTGTTTTCTGTTAGTACAAGCAAAAAAGTGTGTCATTTTCTATTGTGTTGTGTAGACTTGTAGTTAACAGAATCAACAAATTCCTTACATATAGATAACCCATGAATCATGATATAGTGTAAGGGACAGATAGAAAAACTCTATGATTTAGAGAAGGCTCATTAGTCATTAATGCCAGAGGTGTTACCTATGTTTCTCCATGATTACTAAATATTACATTGCAGCAGCAGATTTACCAATTCACTAGAGATAGCATTCTAGATAAATATTGCCTAAGGCTTTTTCAGTTTTTATGGTTAATTTCCTTTCATATCCTTATTTGACCTGTGCTGAGTACTTTTGTAGTGTTTTGAAGGTCCACAAAATACTTAACAAGGTAGCATTATTTGTAGCAGGAGTGCAGTTGATCAACAAAGCTCCTGAGGCGGAAAGACTATGTACTGGCAATTTATGTGCTTCTTAAAGTATGAAACAAAAAGCAAAGCAGATATGGAACCAAATTTCTGGCTAAATAACTCACTATTTGCATCAATCTCCATTTCTTTTGATGAGGAAGAATCTGATATTTTTGTTTTAGATTTATTTTGACAATGGTCAAATTTATAGATGATGACCATTGCCATTAATGGACTACTCCTTCCCTCTCTAATTATAAGATTTTTTTTATAAAAAAAATTTTATAAGATCTTTTTTTAATTTTTAGATGTATTAATTATTTTTTCTTATATATCTTTACTTAATTATTCTCTTTTCAAATATTAATGAGAAACAATTAAGTGGATAGAAAGAAAAGAAAAGGATAATATTAGAATCATAAGATAAATAATTGATAATTATTTTTTTTAAGGGACTTAGATTAGTTGGAAGATTCTTAATATCAGAGAAGAAGGGAGTATTTATTAAATACTAAATGATAAACTTCAAGGGCAAAAAACCCAGCGAATATCATAAATATTAGGACTCAGAAGTGAAATTTGAGGACTAATGCAGATAAAGAATCTCACAAGGACACAACAGAAAAAGTAGAAATCGTCAGAAAAGAGGTGATGCAATATGAGTTCAGTACCAGCATTGGATTGATGTGGTACATGTTTCTCTTCAATTTCACGATAAGGTTCCTTAAAAGTGATCCACAACCACACTAGGTATATCAGCCAAGCAATAGTCATAAGCCACCCTGGTAAGGTATCTTGGTTAAATGTAATGTTGAAAATCTTAAAATTGGTCTGAAGTAAGCCGGCTAATGCAGGACCACAGGCCATTCCAAGAGCGCTGGCACTAACGAAACCTGCCGATGCTTGCATGCGGATCTTTAAAGGCACACAATCACTAATATAACGCCGGTTAACCGCTCTGGCAGAACCAAATCTGCAATTAAAATCAGATGTTTATCAATGTAACTAGATCTTAACATATCCCCAGCTTCAATATTAACGTGACAAGTTTTGCATGCAACATGAAAATCACTGCATACAAAGGTACCTATTTAACCACAAAGAATCAAAATTAATCTTTCCCTTGAGCCTTATTCAGGATTATGGACATACACTATGAGAATGATAATGCAGAATCAAAGCTTATGGCCATCAAGTAAAAGATACAAGAGTACTTACCCACATAAAAGACGACCAATTATGAGAATCCATATCGAATTAAGATCGTATGCCAAGGCATACAAGACATTGCCGAGAAAAAGAACTATGCTACTGAATATAAGAGGCCTCAAGTATGATCTATTTGACCACGCACTAAAATACACCGAAGAAAACACCTGTGCAACTGCCATTGCCCCGATCACAATACCGCAAACCGTTGGTGCAGCCCCAAGGCTCATAGAATAATCATCTGCTGTAGGGACTATAATATATGTGTTGACCATGTACAAAAATGTGTTTGCCAAGTTCAGGAAAAGAGACATAAAATGGTAACTTTGCTCGTCAACACGCTCATCAACAGGTGCAGGCAACTCCTCATGCATAATAAGTGCATGTTGCCCCAAAAAGTTTAGGAAGTTGGTTGAGTTACTTAACCTATCAATAGCTGCTCTTATTGAATCAATAACAGGATCCTGCACATAATTAAGACAAAGTAATTAAGATGGAAAATCACCAAACTTATATTAATTGCTTCTTTGCCAGCTACTAAAGCTTGCCTGAGAACATTAAGAGAAAAAAACATTACAAATTAGCATCAGTGGATGAAACAGAGTTGATGTAAAAAGAAACCTGGAGGGGAAGTGTAGGCTGATCATAAATTGATAAGAAGCTTCCCTGACTCTCCTGATTCTCCTGAAGTTCGTGAAGGTTGCGAGATAAAGCTCCCACAACAGCTCCAAATCCCTGCAAGTGCCATATCTGTTAGTCAATGTTCATTTGTAGGAAGGGAAAATATTTTTAAAGCAAATTTGTGGTTGAGATAAACATATTACCACATGCTTGAACACTTGTTGCAGCTGGGAGTAAGGATGATTTGCGCGAGTTTTGACATAGTAATCAGTAAATTTATAGCCAAAGCGTTTGTCAAACTTCTTCAATATCTTGCGCAAACCAACAGCATTGACTTCTACAAAGAAGAGAAGCTTCAATAGCTCTTGTCCCACTGCTCTATAAGCTTCTCGTAGTTCAGCTATTCTACTTATATGAGGCTCCTGCTGAATAACTTCATGCTCCTCTCCGAGCTTCGCTATCCTACTTGCCAAAAGCCCTTGTTGTTCCAACAGGAAAAGCACAGTCTTCTCAATCTGAATTGTCACAAAGAAGTGTCAAGTGAGTGAAACATATGCAAAACACAAATAAAGAATGCAACACATTTACCCATATAACCAGAATCAAAATTCACTATAGTTTGAAGTAATGAAAAAGACTCCAATTTCATAACTGTAAGTGACTGAGTCATAAATCATAATTATACAGTCAACAATGAGATTGAGATCAGACCTGATTATCCAGCATTCTTGAGAAATCCTTAAGTACATGGCGCCGATCTAGTGTTCCAAGTTGAATTTGTTGAGCATACTGTTTTACTCGTTTCTTCATTAGTTTGTAGTTTATGTAATATCTAAATCAAAAATCAAAATCATGAGCATCAGAGCATGCATAAAAATGAAACCATAGACCGAAAACACATAGGCAGAAAAAGAAAACATACCCTTGCCATTCTTGAATTTGTCTTTCTTTCAACTTTTTCCCAAAGGCAACCATGTCTCTCTGCAATTACAAGGTCGCATTCATCCAAAAGTAAATCAAAACAACTTATAATGATAGTAAGGCCAATATTTAAGAGTGTAACTTTCTTTCATCAGTAACAATGTATTAATCGAACTTCCACCAACACAAAACTCTGCATACCGAATGAATATTGAGTTACTCAATGAAGATATAACAAGGTTGCTTTCTTCCTAGCTTAACATGTTTGTTGCCAGTACAAAAATGCCGAAGCGTCCATAATAATACAAGCAAAGTTGTGAAGCCCTCTCATGCAGGAATAAGAACCCACGAACATACCATGTATCAAACATCTGCATCAAAGTCTGAACACACAGGTTCAATTGATATAGTACCAAGAAATTCTTATTTAGTCAATGATACATATATCTTACCATAAGTACCATAAGCAGACAATTCTTTTTTTGCTGGAATTCTATAAAAAGAAAAATGCTAACAATTATCTACACTACACTTGTCCGAAAAAATAAAAGTAAAAAAAATTATTAGAGAAAGAAGCATATATTATATGAAATATAATAATTATTTAATTAGTACTTACTTTATATAGTAAGTAACGCAAGACCCTTGTAACGTAATATCAAACTTACATCACGTGTTATTATGTTTGCTAGTTTGATTAACGTTTCCTATAAAAGAAAAAGTTTGATTAACGTAACTACATTGATTGAGAACATTTTCTGACTGGATTACGGCACACACATATTTTAATTTTTAATCAGGCTACTTTTTAATCGAGTTATAAGTTGAGAATATTTGTTACATTTCTGCATCATCCTTTTTTTGACAAAAAAATCTACATCATCCTATTCACTAATAAATTGAGAATTTAATTAGAATATCCTGATAACGAACTTTTTTTACACTCTAATTTTTACTATCCATTTTTAATAAATTTAATTTCTATTTATTATCATTGTTAAAACATTCTCTTCATTTTCCACCAGTCACATCCTTTGTAAAGGTAACAAGAAAAGATTAAAAGAGTGAAGCCAGGTTGGGACCCATCAGCATGAAAAATCCAGATGAATTAAAAGCAAGTGGACGACGTGATTATTAATTAATTAATTAGTTTATTGTTATGATCCAAACCTAATAACCGACCCCACGTGCACACGGCCACCTCAATAGGGATGAAAAACAAAATCACTCTCTCAAATCTCAATCAATAAATACGATTGAAATTAAGTAACGGAGGAAAATATAAAATAAAGCCAACATTTTTTACATATAGTTTACCTTTAAACAGAAGAGCCTCTCAGTCCTTTTTTCATGAAAAATTCTATAAAAAAGAATGGTTCAAAAAATGGTCATTCATAAATTACATATTGGAGTTTTGTTCCGCAATAGAAAAGAACAAGAAGAGCATGCACATGATAACTAAGAATTAATGGATTTCTTACCAAAAAGAATAAAACTGGAAGGAGAAGGAAGAATGTGAAGCCATTGGAGGAAGAAAAGGTAAAAAAAGGGAAGTGAGTGTAAAAAGCTAACAAACAAACACACAGGGAGCGAAGCGGGTCCTACTCCTGTAAATGCTGCCATATATATCGTTATTGGATTCATCTCTCTTTTACTATTTACTATATATGGAAACTGTCACTTTCACCAATAATTTTTTCAAAGTATTTTTTAACACATTTTTAATACATTTTATTATTAGTTAAGAAATTATTAAAAATGACAAATTATAAGAAAAATTTATTAAAGAAGAACTGAAACTTATTAAAAGTTTATAAATTTTAGCTAATAATATAGTGTCTTCAAAATAGTTTGTTGCTAGCAATTTTTTTCATTTCCAAATATCTCGTTTATTTTCAATTTTACAATGGACAAATAGTGTATATATTTAGGGCCGATTGAAGGTAAAAATAACTAAACCTTAAAAAAATTTAGACCTATCAATAAAAAAAATATTTTTATTAGTTTTTTTTTTAAAAAAAATACATATATTAACAAAAAAGACCATATAATAAAAAAATAACTAATATATAAATTTTTCATTTAAAACATAAAATCTTAAAATTTACTTTAGACGTCGGTCATCATTGCACCGATCCTGTATATACTGCTAGTTTTGCATCAAAAAAATAGTGTATATACTGTAAAACATTTTTATTTTATCATCTAATCATAATAATATCTCACAAAAACTAAAATTTCAGTTTAATTTATATTTATATCTATCTCTCTTTTTTCAATTTTCCACATGTCAAACAGAATAAAGTATATATATTTATATTTATATTTTCTTTATCATTTTAATCCACATAATTAATCTGGCTGGCCATGGTCTGGATAAAATCAAATCCGTCGCTAAAAAACCGACTAGTCTCATGAAAAAATATTCATATGCCTCTAATTCTAATCTGTTATGGCACAAAATGATCATCCATTTGTATTAATTTTGCATGTGCAGTATGAGCACCATCACTTACACCTATAAGCCAGACACTAAGGAGATTTTGCTTCTTGCATTTGAGTTGAAGCCACACTGATATGTAGGTTGATTAGTCCCTCTCCCCAACTGATAGATATTCAACAGCACTCAACAGATGAAAGTGCTAGTGCATGCTATTCATCCGACATGCATATACATGGCAGCATGTGCATGGCTACAACTTTGATATCTCATTAATTGCCACACCAATACGCCCCCTCCTGTTCAATTAATTATTGCACTACCATGTTGAAGTTTCGAAGAGCACCATCTTTTTTCCCATTAAATTATGTCCAACTGAAACATTGCATAATTGCTTCAGATTTAAAGGTTCCGAAAGCTGTGTGTTATCCTTTTGCTATTGTTTGGTGGATCTTGCTGGCTTCATTATG
This sequence comes from Glycine max, assembly GCF_000004515.6. NCBI lineage: Eukaryota > Viridiplantae > Streptophyta > Magnoliopsida > Fabales > Fabaceae > Glycine > Glycine max. The sequence goes on from NC_038246.2 coordinate 46,084,161, forward strand.
TGCATATGGATAATATTAAAAGAGAAGAAAAATGTCATCAACATTCTTTCTATCATACTTATTTTATTATAGTCTTTATAATTCATTAAAATTTATTTGTTAGAAAATATAAATCTATATAGGTCTTGCAGTTTAATAACTTTTATTTATGATTTTATAATTTTTAATTGAATAAAAATAAAATTTATTAATTATACACTACCGATGCAAAAAGTTATATATATAATTATTCAATTATAAATCACTCTCTTTGTACCATTATTAAGATATTTATTATAAAGATTAATAAACATATGATATATGATAATTTATAATTGAATTAAAGTGTAAGTTATTTGACATTATTAATGTCCATTAAACTCTAGAAAATGTGTTAAAAAATATGTATTAAAGAGAATATTACATTATTGCTAGTGCTCATATAGAAAAAATAGGAATGTAAAACAAAATTCTCTCAAAGTAAGAACGAAGCACTAGATTTTGGGGATTACTGTTCTAAAATGTTACTTTCAAAGTAAGAACTTTTATCTGTTTTTCAAAGTATCAATTGATTCGGCTTTAAGTTGGACTCATACAAATTTTTTAGTTCAAACTCAACTTAATATTCAACCTCGTAAATAATTTTATTCAACTTGTTAGTTGAATTCGATTTAAAATTATAATAATTTTACACATTTACCTATTTATTTTATAAAAAAATAAAATTAACATTAGATTAATTAAAATAACTAATAGTTAATTATATTAATTTTATTTAATTTGGAAAATAATTTTCTTTGCTCGATGATGTCATTGTCGAGCCAAGAGAGAAGGTTGCAATTGTTTAAGAAGGATGCATTCAATTAGGAATAAATTTTTTTTAAAAAAAAAAAAGTCTTGAGGTATTTACTTAATATTTTTAAATAATAGAAATAAAGTCTTGTGATATTTAATTAAAATTATTAGGATTTTTTAAGAAATTCAACAAAGTTTGTTAGTATTCAATTAAGATTTTTTACAACTTAAAAAACTCTTTTGATATTTAAAAGTATACAAATTTTGATAAATTCTTTCTTAGGATATATTTTAATAGATTTCATGAGATTTTCTAATAAAAAATACACATTAAACAATGTTACTCAAACCCTTGAGATTTCATGAAACTTTTATACTTTCTTTTTTTTCTTACAAATTGACATGTTTTTTTTTCATCACACATAATTCATTATCTCTTTGTTAAAAATGATAGACATTCATAATTTTTTTCTCTTTTGACTAATGATCAACATATCCCGAGACGTATGATATGAGAGATCTTCCGAATTCTTTGAATTTGGGGTATCTTGATATCGTGCTTATACATATAAATGAATATGAGTGTATATGAACATGAGAAATTAACTCATGTATAAACGAATAAATATACGTGAGAAATTAAGTCATATATAAATGAATAAATATATAAATAAAATTTGAAATAATTGTTGGACATGTTTTTGTTTGACGGGATCGTTATTGTGGAAATGATTACAAGTAGGGATTTGAATCCTACACTCCCATATGTGTATCATGCACCCCTTATTTTTTTTTTTTAAATACCAAACTAACTTTTCCTAACCCTAACACCTTTCTCTTTGTGCAAACTACTCTTACGACGACAACTTATTCTCCCCACGACTTCACCTTCTTCATTGTAGCCTTGCGACCTCCTCCTTATAAGTTACGTCGTTGCAAAACGTCCTCCCCCACCTCTTTCCTTTGTGAGTCGCCATTGAAGGTAACAATGCGATCCAGAACATGATGTTTTGTCTTCTGAAATGATAATTCTAGAATGTTTTTTTATTTTCAACCATTATTTCGGAGACATGATTCTGAAAGCTATATAGTAGCCTTACGGAATGACCTTTTAGGAATATAGATTGATTTCCAGAATACATAAAAATGTTTTTTTTTTTCAACCATTATTTTTTGCTGTCATGGAAGATCTATTATGGAATCTATTTTTTATTGTTATGGAACACCTATTCCAAAAGCTATTTTTTACTATTATGGAACACATATTCAAGAAATTATTTTTTATTTTTATGAAACACCTATTTTGGAAGACAAAAACTATTTTTTTATTGTTATGGAACACCTATTATGGAAGTTATTTTTACTATTATGGAACACCTATTTTGAAAGTTGTTTTTTTACTGTTATGGAACACCTATTCCAAAAGAGGGAAGAGCTAGAGCCACAAAGTTGTAAGGAGGATGTTGGGGGAAAGAGGTGGCACGTGACAAGAAGAAACCGTTGCGGAGGGAATGGAGTCGTCACAAGAGCTACCGTCCCAGATTGAATGATTTATGAATGAGAAAAGTGTTAGGGTTGGGAAAAGAGGTGTTAGGGGGGTGCATATACAAATATGAGAGTGTAGGATTCAAATCCCTTACAAGTATTCATGTTACTAGTAGACATTGTGATATATAGTTTTTATAAAATGATTGAAGAAAAATGAATTTATTATGTTTGTAAATATGTTAGGGAAAATTGATTTATTATATAAAAAGTTTATATAGTTTTATCCATACTACTGACAGACATTGTGGTATATAATTTTTATATAATTAACATAATTGATTTTTGAAGAAAAATAAGCCTATTGTACATGTAAATATGTAGGGGAAATTAATTTGTTACGTAACAAGTTTATGATTCTTTGTATAAGATGAGATTTATTTATAATTTTGAAGTGTTAATTGGACAAAATTCGTGAATCTTTATCAACAATTTTGAATATTTTTTAAAAATTTACAAAATCTTTTAAAATCTTAAAAATTCATAATATTCTTTCAAATCTTATAAATTCATATTTTATAAATCTATTAAAATTTAAACTACAAAATTTTAATTATAAAAATATTTTAAAAAAATCTTAAAATTTTTTACATTCTTACAAAGTATTTTAAAATTTACAGAATTTTTTTAATTAAAATCCTAATCTAATACACCCAATAAATTGCATAATTACATGCACGTGAGTAAAAGTTTCATTTGAAGGATTTTAATTGTGGAAGCATACGCTGCAAAGTTGAGCCGGGCAAACGAGCTTTACGTGTTGTGGATTTCGCAGGGCAAAATGTAATTTCACATTTCGGAATGCAAACTGGAGGTGCAAAATACAAAATATGTAAATACAAAATTCAAATGCCTCTATGATGTTCTTCCACTCATCTAAGTGCAAAACAACGGGTGGGCTCGTGCTTGAGGCCAATATAGTGAAATAATTTTATACTCACAACCAATACAAAAATTATGATTAATATAACTTTTAAAAGTAATTATTATAAATCTCAGAAGTGATTTGTGATTCAGTAATCATGCAAAATATTTTACATTGTTATTGTATAGTCTATTTATTCTATACTTATTATAAAATTTTAATTATGTTAAATAATTTGATTTGTAATTTTTTTAATTAAAAATAGGCTATTTTTTTAATATTATAATAATTAAGTACATCCTATAGTTTTATTTATGTTATTTTCTATTATTTTACTTGCTAATGTCAATATTATAATAACATTTATGTTTTAATTATTTGTCAAACACAAATACATTACAGAATCTCGTATTTAAATTAACTAAAATGTAGATGATAGATCTTAGGTAGATTATTAGTCAAACAGATTCTCTCACTCTTTCTCCATTCCCTCTCTACTCTTTCTCCATTCCCTCTCTACTCTCTCCCAGATGATATAGGTCTTAGTTTTAAATATTTATATTTTAATATTTTGTTTTTAATTATCATAAAAAATAATTTTATGTAAATTAAATTAATTATACACATTTTTCATTTTATAAATATACTTTTTTTGCTTGATAATGTGACTAGTTTTAAATAAAAATAAAACTTTTAAAAAATTACTTAACAGCTTTAACTAAAAAGGAATTTCGAAGCTTAAAAAAAGAAAAAGAAGAAGCAACTTTTACCTTATTTTTTAAGTTTTTATTTTTAATTTTAACTTAAAAGTAGTTTTTAAGAAGAAAAAAAAAGAAGCTGGCGAAACATACAATACAAATGTACGGAGTATTAAAATATCTTATTCGTTATCATCTATGTGAAGCAACAAAAGACTTGCACCAATCATTTCCAAAATAAGTCTTTCGCGAAATTAAAACCTAACATTACTCTTTTTGGTCAGAAGAATTTAAGCTTATTCTTGAATCTTAAATTATCAATATAAGTGCTCATTCCAGATCCATTAGACTCAAATCTCAAAACACAATATAACACAAGAACTAGAGCTGCGTCGGCATTACATGCACAAAATACTAAAAAACTCTAGCATCAACCTTCTGATCTTAGGGAAGATATACACCAGAAAAACCAATACAACCAAAGCAACTAAATATCCTTTGCACAACAATAATCTAAGAGTTTAATGGTTGAGTTATGATTGGATGATAAAGTGAAACTGTTTTACACTATGAATGCATAACCTATTTTCTCATCATCTAAACAATTTATAAGGTTTCAAAGCATAATCCTTATCCTATACCCCAACAAAAATCTCAATATTACCATTTCTTTAACTCCATGCCATCAGGAGGACTTTCCTGTACCTTCATTGATCCCACTTCTTTCCAGTTTGTAGACAGTACTGTTCCATTAGACTCCACCTGCAAGAACACGCATCAGATGCAATCACTATATAGTCAAAAAATATTAGTATTGATGTCCAATAATAAGGAACCAAAATTTGGCATTGTAGAATAACTATCATAGATAGAAAACAAAAAAACTCACAAATGATTTGCTCATTGCTCTTCTTGTGTCCTCATCTGCATCTTGATATATATCACGGAAAAATTTGTTCAACGCAGCATCACCATCAAGTTTTTCTTCTTTCTCCTGAAATGAAGTGTTAGGATAGGGGAAGGAAGTGTACCAACCTACAAAGAACAAAAACATTTTATATATGTAGAGCTGACAAACCTCTTTCTTAACTTGAGCTTCAAGCTTATCCCAATCTGTTATTTTCGGTTTTGAGGATGGATAAGTAGGTTTTTCACCTCTTGCAACTGCCAAATTCATGGGGTATGAAATAATGCATGTTACATGAAAACCGTGATAAAAAGGATCCAAGGACGCTAATTTCAATCCATATGCCTACAGTCAACCACCCTATCAGAAAGCATAACTCATTTCAAATCACCAACCCAATATCAACACTGTACTCGTATCAGCATGCAAAACTCTGCCTACTCAAATAACCTAGGATGCCAATTAATTATTAAAATGTTCACACCACTCCTTGCCATAGAAAGTTCTGCAATACTATTAGCCAGGTTTTCATAGAACATAAACAGAACTAGAGTACCTTGAGGAGCATCCAACCAAAGGCCAAAGGTGAGTAGTAGTAATGTGGTTTATATTCACTAATTAACTAATTCATCACACCATTCAACAAATAAAAAATCAGATGACTAAAAGCGAGTGGGAAAAGCACACAACAAAATAGAATTAACATCAATAAATATTAGAAAATTTCACCACAAAAATGCTTTCATGCCACGTAAATGAAAAAATACACCAATTTTTCTGTAGTCACTAAAATGTAAGGAGGGGGAAAAAGAGCTAATACTCTGAGTCTTAAGTTACCTGGCAAAACACTAAACCTCTGTGCAACTGTGCTACCCTTGTTGAATTCTAGAGATGTCCATTGGATATGATCTGCTTTTGCAAGGCAAATTTCAATTTTGGTGGACAAAACTTCATACCGGCATTTGGAGGGTATGATCTGATAGAGGAAAATCAATGATCCTTAGTTTCTACATTAAAACCACCACTAAAATCATAGTAATAATGAACGAAGCTGTCATTCATACCTTTCCAAATAAGCGAGGTTGGAAGACATAAGCATCTTTGCAAGGGATATTAATTGTAACACTTAACTACAACATCATAAAAAAGAATTAAGAAAAAAAGGAAGGAGCAATCTTAGAATATTATTCATCATGATGTAAGGGACTGTAACTGATGGGGTTGTAACATGAATTTACTAAATATTATGATAATTAATGTGAGTCATACTATTTGTTCACCAAAGTCAACAGTAATGCTGTCTCGTGGAATGCCCTTTGCAAATATGGTAATAACCATTTCATCAGGTTTCTGGTAGAATTCATGCCTGCATCAACATTATTTCAAAATTTAACCATGTATGCGAGTAGTCTTTCCCTTCAATTGGAATTTGCCAAATGCATGAATTATATTAAAAGCATCACAAGAATGGGCTAACCAATTATAGCAGTACAACAGATATGAGCAACAGAAATTATGAGGCACTTTCAATATGTAAAACAATAACCTTAGTAAATGGCACAAAAGCAGAAGGCTGCACTAACCTGTATTTAGGTTTAACCACGGTTACTGTAGGTGGCTCTGGAAGATCATTCTCTGCCTCAACAGCTTTTGTAGCAGCACCCTGTGTTGTGCTCTCTTCTTGTATGGGTATGACACCAGATTCTTCTGTTCAACATAATATTTCAATCAAACACATCAGTTCATAGTCAAATATGACATATGTTCACATATTTCTTTCCAAAGGTCAAGACATAATCATGAAGTTTCATATAATGAAATCTAAAACACCAAAAATGTAATCACCGACAAACAATAAAAAGCCTTTTCTCCCAGCTTGGTGCATGTGGTCAGCGGATACAAAAAGAGAAAGTTGCACTACAGTCTACATATAAAATAAATGTTTACCTGCAATCAGTTCATCGCAGTCTTTGATCAAATCAGTAAATTTAGAATCTCCAGGAGCCAATGAAGCACCCATCTCTAGAGCTGCCTTAGCAGTCTGATATTCCTCAAGCTTGATGCATGCGGTACTACAACAAAATACCAAATAAAGTTACATCACGAAGCTTAGTAAATAGTATAGTAGTAACTGCAATCCAATTGACCAAGGACACAACACAAGGAATGTAAAACAGAATGCAAAAGCTTATGACATGATGAAATGAGATCAAATGCACTTTGACACAAATATCCTTGTTAGTATTCAACTTTCACGTAAAATAGTAATATGCCAGCATTAACATAAAACAGTTTGTTAAGGACAAAAGATATCTGCCACCTCAATAACATTTTGGCGTAGCAGTACAATAACTAACTTTTTGACTGTATTTTACAATTCTACTATGGAAGAAAGGAATGGAATTGATAACATTGATGGCAACAAGAAAAAACATAGCAGGTAATTATACATTGAACAAACTCAAAATCCGTTTTGATAACAAAAAAGTTGAAGGAAAAAAAATGGCATCAGACTCACCCTTTTCGCAAATATGCTTTTGAGTGAGAAGGATTCAACTCAATCGCCTTGTTTGCATCAGAAACAGCCTCTGGGAAGAAAAAGGCAAGCAAAATTAGTCGCCAAACCATTGATCAGCATAAACTCCAAAACAACAAAATTTCCATCATGGTTAAAAACTTGTATGAAATTTTGTAACTTTGCCAATTCACAGAAGACATGACCCAATTGAGCACGGTTTTAATTTCATGCTGAAAGTTCATGATATACGCAAAACAAGCAAGAGGGTATCAGAAAGACACACGCTTTAATTTTTTCATAGCAAAAATGCATACCGGTGAGGTTGTTGACTTTGATGTTGACTTGCGCACGGTCAGCATATAGGTCTGCGTTGTTGGGGCTGAGACCAATGGCCTGAGTTAAGAGGTCGTAGGCGAGATCATAGTTATCATCTTCGAAAGCCTCTTTGGCCTTAAGCTCAAGATCGGAAGCCATTGAAGAGCAAGGAATAAAGAAGAAGAAGGTGAAGTGTGAGAGGTAAAAAATTCTAGAGTGAGCGTGGGAACAAAGGTACTGGAAACAAGGCAAGTATTATGCTATATTTATTAATCTTAATTAGGAAACTACCTCGTATTGCCTAGCAAAAAATAAATAAATAAAACTTTATCTCGTATTAGGAAACAACCTAGAACCTGGATTCAGTGACAAATTCTTGCTCCTATGATTAGGATGAAGTTTCTTGTGTTCACATTGTCTGACCAATTTTAGTCAGAAAATGAACATCTACATAGAAGTTTTTTTCCTTCTATGTACGATATCTGCTACCTTCCGTTTAACAACATGGTGAATTTTTTTTGCCATGAAAAACAGTAGTTATGCTATGGTGGTTACTTTGCTTTTTATCATGATAAATGGATAGTGCAGATAAAATTGCAGATATGTCAGAGCAAAGTTTTACTAGTTCTTTGATTGATAGGAACAGCCGACAGGACATGAAATTTAATGGATAAAGATTAATATGTTATGATTGAATAACATAAAAAAATCTATTTTACTTCATTCTTTTAAAATTGATTTTTTTTTATTGATTTTCATTTTACCAGTTTAAACAATAAAACATAGTAATGTTTATCATTATTTTTCATTTGATCATCTTCTTAATTCAAATATACGTGGAATTGAGGGATAGAATATATTTGATTATTATTCAATTTTTAAAAATTAATTATATATTTACTCTGACGGATCCATATTTGAGTAAAGGTCCAGGTTTTTATAAGTCAAGATGCTTCAAGAAAAACAGATTTCTTTTGAGCTAAAACATTTTATCATAGTAATAATACTCAACTATAGCATAATGCTAAACTGAAAAGTTTTAAATATATTTTTGGTACTTAAAAATAAAATGTTAGTAAATTGTATAGTTTTATATTTAAAAAAAAGTTTATCATACTATTTTTTATGGGAGGAGAAATCTGATTCATAAAATGTAGGCCAATTAAGATCAAGCGTTTTAGGAATTACTTTTATCAGATTTTTTTATCATTTATTTATTAACTCATTTTATTACTATTTTTCACTATCTAAATATTTAATTTGGTCAATCTATTAATTAGACATAAACAACTCTTCCATAGGCACAGTACCCCAGAACGGAAAGGATTTTTGTGCATCAATCTTTTTCTTGTACACCCAACACGTTTTTGTTTTTTTTTTTTTAAATTACTTCTAACAAACTTATGAATTTATAATTTGTATAAATTGTGGATTCATAATTTAGAAAATCATGAATTGATAATTCATATGTTTATTCATATGTATATTAGAAATTAATGTATCAAAATTAAAATTAATTATAAAAAAATTTATTATGTAAATTTACATGTATATTAAATATATATTAAAATTTTTAGTATTATATATAACGACATTAATTATTTTATATTATAATTAATTTATTAACTATTATCGTGTTAATAACATAAAAATCTCATATTGAAAAGATTAAATTATATTTTAAATAAATAATATTTTTGTACATTAAAAGTGTAAGAAATCTGTCAGCGCTCCAAGACTATTTACCCTTATAATGACCGTTAATGATATATGGAATCGTGTGATTGTTAATAATAAGTTGTTGCTAACAACGAGAGTGTCTCCCCATAACAGCAACTGTAGCGTCACGATGCTATGTAGTAAAAAAGTTTCTAACAGTTTTTCTCCATGCCGCTTCCGAGAAACTTGCTTGCAGGTTCTCTCTCTCTGCAACTCACAAACCCTGAAGGAGGGAGCATGTGTTCATAGCCCAATTATCAAAGTGGGTCTTCAACATGACTTGTATTTGAGCAACAATTTATTGTGTTTGTACGCCAAATGCTTTGGAGTTGGACAAGCACGCCATCTCTTCGATGAAATGCCTCATAGGGATGTTGTGTCGTGGACTACACTCCTTTCTGCTCACACCAGGAACAAGCATCATTTTGAAGCTCTTCAATTGTTTGACATGATGCTTGGTTCTGGTCAATGCCCCAATGAGTTCACCTTGTCCAGTGCCTTAAGATCGTGTTCTGCCTTGGGAGAGTTTGAGTTTGGGGCTAAAATTCATGCCTCTGTGGTAAAGCTTGGGTTGGAGCTGAATCATGTTCTGGGTACCACTTTGGTTGATTTGTACACCAAGTGTGATTGCACTGTGGAACCACACAAATTGCTTGCGTTTGTGAAAGATGGTGATGTTGTATCTTGGACAACGATGATCTCTTCATTGGTGGAAACTAGTAAATGGAGTGAAGCTCTACAACTCTATGTCAAAATGATTGAAGCCGGTATTTACCCGAATGAGTTCACATTTGTTAAACTCTTAGGCATGCCTTCTTTTCTTGGTTTGGGGAAGGGTTATGGGAAAGTACTGCATTCACAGTTAATCACATTTGGTGTGGAAATGAATTTGATGTTGAAGACAGCCATTATTTGTATGTATGCAAAATGTAGACGGATGGAAGATGCTATTAAGGTCTCACAACAGACACCTAAATACGATGTGTGCTTATGGACTTCCATAATCTCTGGATTTGTTCAAAATTCGCAGGTTAGAGAGGCTGTCAATGCATTGGTTGATATGGAATTGTCTGGAATTCTACCAAATAATTTTACGTATGCTAGTTTATTGAATGCTAGCTCCTCAGTTTTATCATTGGAGCTTGGGGAACAGTTTCATTCAAGGGTTATCATGGTTGGATTGGAGGGTGATATTTATGTAGGAAATGCATTGGTTGATATGTACATGAAATGCTCCCATACCACAACAAATGGTGTGAAAGCTTTTAGAGGGATAGCCTTGCCGAATGTCATCTCTTGGACTTCTTTGATTGCTGGTTTTGCAGAACATGGTTTTGAAGAAGAATCTGTTCAGTTGTTTGCTGAGATGCAAGCAGCTGGAGTGCAACCAAATTCCTTTACACTATCTACTATCCTTGGAGCTTGCAGCAAGATGAAATCTATTATTCAAACAAAGAAACTCCATGGATATATCATAAAAACACAAGTAGACATTGACATGGCTGTTGGGAATGCTCTTGTAGATGCTTATGCTGGAGGGGGGATGGCAGATGAAGCATGGTCTGTTATTGGCATGATGAACCATAGAGATATCATCACATACACAACTTTAGCAGCAAGATTAAACCAACAGGGAGATCACGAAATGGCATTAAGAGTCATCACTCACATGTGCAATGATGAGGTTAAGATGGATGAATTTAGCTTGGCAAGTTTTATATCAGCTGCAGCTGGCTTAGGCATTATGGAAACTGGAAAGCAACTCCATTGTTATTCTTTCAAATCAGGTTTCGAGAGATGTAACTCAGTCTCAAATAGCCTAGTTCACTCGTACAGCAAGTGTGGTAGCATGCGCGATGCATACAGAGTTTTCAAAGATATAACTGAGCCAGATAGAGTGTCATGGAATGGTTTGATCTCTGGATTGGCATCAAATGGACTTATATCCGATGCTCTTTCTGCCTTTGATGACATGAGGTTAGCAGGAGTTAAACCCGATTCTGTCACATTCTTATCACTGATTTTTGCTTGCAGCCAAGGTAGTTTATTGAATCAGGGTCTTGATTATTTCTATTCCATGGAAAAAACATATCATATAACACCAAAGTTGGATCACTATGTGTGTTTAGTTGATCTCCTCGGTAGAGGTGGTCGCCTAGAGGAAGCTATGGGAGTTATTGAAACAATGCCTTTCAAGCCAGATTCTGTAATTTATAAAACCTTATTAAACGCTTGCAACTTACATGGAAATGTGCCACTGGGAGAAGATATGGCAAGGAGATGTCTCGAGCTTGATCCATGTGACCCTGCAATATACTTGCTGCTTGCAAGCTTGTATGACAATGCTGGACTCCCTGATTTTGGTGACAAGACTCGCAAGCTGATGAGAGAAAGAGGCTTAAGAAGAAGTCCAAGGCAGTGTTGGATGGAGGTAAAAAGTAAGATTTATCTCTTCTCTGCAAGAGAGAAGATAGGTAATGATGAGATCAATGAAAAGCTAGAGTCTCTTATAACTGAAATAAAGAATAGAGGGTATCCATACCAAGAGAGTGAAGACAAGTTATACCACTCAGAGCAATTGGCCCTTGCATTTGGTGTTCTTAGCGTGCCAACTTTGGCTCCAATACGCATAAATAAAAACTCACTTATCTGCACTCACTGTCATTCTTTTATAATGCTTCTGACACAATTTGTTGATAGAGAGATAATTGTGAGGGATAGGAAACGATTCCATGTCTTTAAGGACGGCCAGTGTTCATGTAGAGGTCACTCATGATTTGTTGAAACTTGAAACATTTTTTTTTTTAGATTTTGCTAAAATATCTTGTGTTACTTTTTTGTTCGTGTAATTGGTTGAGTTTTTACTCGTGGTTCTAGCAATGTCGATGAAACCCGAAAGGGGTCCAAGATTGGTCAGGCCAGGGTTGAAGGCTGTTGCCAAAATTGGAGTATGAAACTCAGGCTATCTATAGATTTAGGAAGGACGAGAGAATGAAATAAAATAATTTAAATACAATGATATTTAACTAAAGTAATTTAACAACCTTAAATGTAAAATAATTATTAAATAGTTTGTTAAAAATAACTCTTACGACCTGTTGAAGCAGCAAAGCGTGGTCGAATTTAAAGTACGAAGGAGGTTTTAAAAATAAAAATGAAATGCAAAATTAGTAAATATCTTGTAGACTGATAGTTTTTAATTCAAGTAAAATTTTAAAGCTCAAGTCCATTATTCCAATGCTCGACAAAATGAATAAACTAAAATGGGACAAATTCTATGGTGCAGCTATGTATTAGGTGGTGCACCGGTGGACCAATTGAAAATGTAGTTACTGTAGTTAGTTAGAATTTAATAATATACTTAAATATTGGACCGTTAGATATCCTTTAAATTGGGTGAACGGTGGAGATTATACAAGATGATGTCATATGCTATTGATTATATTATTAAATAAAAATTATATAATATGAGGCAAGTGTCAATTTTAACCCCAAGTCTGATAGCCGCTGACATGGAACCATAAACTTTTCCGGCAACACCGTGGCTTGCCGTCGTGTCGCGTCTGATCCCAACCAATAGTTTCCTTTGCGATTGACAGCGCCATCGCCGAAGCAACAAAGGCCTTCGTGCATTTTTGTTTACTACATGTTGAAGGAGCTTTTAGATCGGAACCAGAAACATGTGTTTCCTGGGTGTTCATTTTGTGTTTGTGTGCTTCGGTTGTAGAAAGGGGAAGGGAATAGAGGGGATGCTAATGTGTCGTTTATTTTTATCAATTGTTTCTGTGTAAATTACTTTTTGCATCAGAGTTGGTTTCTTAATTTATTGGAATTTGAGATTAACGAGAACGATGGAGTTTTCTTCAGGTTGCTGAATTGGATAGAGTTGTAATTTGTAAAGGCACAAAGGTCTCAACTCCTAGGGAGGGATGAAAATGCTGGAATATGAGTGTACAATGGTTTTTTTCTATGAAATGAGTTTTTTTTTCTTGATTCAGTAAACCGGAATAAAATTGAGAAACATTCATTCATTCATTCGATTGTTTAAGATTGTTCTGAGATCTGGATTCATTTGGTTCCTAAGCTATTTGGTTGTCAATAAAAGGCTAGAGATGTTGTCTTCTAAGAACTGGTAGTAGTGACGCCTTTCACCGGAAGGCTGCCGCCGCGGAAGAGTGGGTGTCACGTGCTCGTAGTGACCGTATAATAGATACTACGCAAATTATAATAATAATAATAATTAATTTTTTTATATTATTTTTAGGCATTGTTCATCAAATCCTTATTGGTGCACCAGTGCACCACCTAGTAACCTTGTTCACCGTTGAATCCGTCCTAAAACGGTAGAAAAACTTCAAGATAGGCTTTGCTTCAAGCAAATATTTAATATCTGACATGTTCTTACAAAGATATTGCAAATTACAAATAATGACTACAAGAAAGAATTGGATTTGTATTATCTGTTGTCCTTGTTCCTGTTCTGTCTCTTTAAAATAATAATTTTTATATGATTTTTAAAATAATACAGCTTTCATGATTTTTAAAATAACAGTTGGTATATAATGTTATTTTGATGAGCAGCATACGAAAGCTGAGAAATCAAATTCATAAGAATTGCAAATGTAACCTCCTTAGCGTGTAGGAAAACGCGTATGGGCAATTTTTTTTTTTTAACAAGACAAAAAGGCAAATTGCGTGAATAACAACAACCATTGGGTGGTGATGGTGAAGGCGGGTGATCCTTATTCAAGTCAAATTGCAACTGTTAGTCAAACGTACATAAACAAAGATTATATTTTTAAGATATCGTTTGTTTTAACTAGTACTAAAAAAAGAAAGAAAGAAAAAACAATATCTAGTGTTTGAGAGAGAAAGCACACTTATGTTCCCCTTTGTTCAACACTCATGGAGAAGTGAGAAACACCGAACACGTGTTTGCGGTGTTGAAAATATGAAGTAAACATTAGACAGGATGCATGTGAGGCTGAGACTAAGTCAAAGCCATGTATATCATCTCTTATTCAAATTTCCCTTAATTAATTATACCTTGTGTTGTCCATTTGATCGATTATATCACAGCTCACATATTTAGATTTAACGTGCATCTTGCATTAGCCATGTTGCATTGCATCACATAACTAAACCACTATTTAACAAAAGCATTTGATGTATCATGCTCACCCGCTTTAATACTCATCCTAAGTAGACCATATGTGGAACGCATCCTACTTTTTTTTTTTGTTTCTTCTCAAGTGTGGGCCTAATCTAGCTAGGTTTGACTTACAAATGCACACTTATTGTTTCTTTCATTTTCCACCTATTTTAAGCTTAACCATAAGTTATGAAACTTTTTTTATTTGTAAGAAAAATTTAAATAAGTTGAAGCTGAGACTCAAAATATTTAGAGAGATATTTACATGTCATTTATACCAACAAAGTCTTAAAGTGGAATTCAAACGTTCTGTTAATTATTTATCTTATTTACACAAACGGAATCAAAATGATTAAAAAAAGAATACTAGAAATTGAGAGTATACTTTGCTTTATTTTTAGATTGGATGTGCTTTGGGATTATGCTTGCCGTATTAACAATGATGTAGAAACTTCAAAGTTTGACTTATTCACCAGTCTCATTAAACAAAAAATCTATTTTTGTTTTCTTAATCATGTATTTGGCTATTTCCTTCATTTTAAGAAAAAATAATATTAAGTGGGTTTACCCACGTGGCAGATCCTCGAGGTAAACTATCCTACGCCGAAGATTCAAGTGTACGGCTTCGATTTGGAGAATGAGAATCAAACAGCGTCTCCTGATCCACGCACAATCATAATCCAACGGTCACCAACGAAGGGAATAATCCAAAGGTGTGCAGCGAACATAATTTCCGGGAGATTTGAACAGGACATAATTTGAAACCGGTTTGGTTCTTCGAAACGACGTCACTTCGATGAGTCCCTGCAAAACTTGCTGGACAAGAAGGCTTTGCTGATGGGTTATTGTATTTGAATGTCACCGTCATCGTTCCCGTCGGTTTCCATATCCGGGTCGGGTTCTAAATCGGCGGTTTCCGTGGATCTTCCTCCGGCGACGTTGGAGAGTGTGGTGGCGATGAAGAAGAAGAAGAAAAAGGGGTGGCTTGGAAGCAGGAGAGTGACCCAGGTGACGGTGGCGGATTGGTTACCAGAGTCTTACTCCGGGTACTTCCGGCGAGCGAGTTCCGGTGAGTTGGCCGGGGATGCGAGTGGTCTCCGGTGTACGTAACGACGAACATGTCGGGTTCAGTGTTACTCCGTTCGACTTGTTTTCGAGCCATACAACCTTTGGAACTGCTGCACCTATAGTAATTCCTAGGAATACATGTATGTAACTAGGTTTTAGCATTTCCCTGAGAAATTAAACTAACGGAAAATGGATGGGAAAATCGGTGATAATTATAAATGTTAAGTGTATGTGTGTGTAGTATACTACTAATATGATGCATACCTTGGATATGGAGAACCCTTAATTGGTTTTTGTCCGTATTTTCGCCATGCCCACAAATCTGCTGAGAGGTTATCTGCGGTTACATGGCACACCATCTTCTTCTGTTGGCTTTTTCTGTAAAACAGGAAAACGCAATTGAAAATGAAAATATACAGCAAATAAAATTCGTTATTCATTATTGATGATGATAAAGTTGATACCTTTTTCTTGATTTGGGTGTTTGAGGTTGTGCGTTTGGTGAAACTGTGGGAGAAATGTTCTGGGGTAGTCGAAATTCGTGTTTCTGAAGTGCCTGTAGTTGATTGATCTGTTGCTGTTGTTGTTGGTCATGGAATCTATTGAAACTGGGAGTGGAAGACTGTTCTGGCACAAAATGAGGCCAAATATGAAGGTGTTCACTGATTTGCTGGCTTTCTTGTTCTGCAAAATAAGGGGAATTGGGATTGATGCCCGGAGCACTAGTGTTGTTGGTGGGGTTAAAGGGTGTGAACAATTGGTGTAGCTCTTGAAACTCATTGGTATTGGGTGGCACTATATTGGGAGAGGAAAATGCATCATATATTTCTTCCTTGATAGTGGAAGTAACTAAGGAAGAGGAAGTATTATTGGTGGTGGTTTGTGGAATTGTTGTGGTGGCTGATTGGCAGCTTCTCACGATGGCAAAGAGATCCCAGTCCTCAGCCATTATGCAGAGGGAGAGAAAAGCAGAAAGAGACTTCTGGGTAAGGCTATGAATTAAGGAAGATAAAAAAATAAAAATCAGTGTGGTTTTTCTTTTCTTTTCCCAATTAAAGCAACAAAGTTTCGGAACTGAGGGAGGAAATAAGGCACAAAAGATGGCGCTGACTTTTAGGGTGAATGGCAAAATCTAGAGAGAAAGATAAGAGGAAGAAGCAAGAGGGGTTGGTGGAGCACTGAGGGAGTTGGGCAATTAATTATTTTATACTAGAAAAATTGAAAAGAGAAAAAAAGAAAGAGATATGTGAAAGTGGAATTTTGTAGGGGTCGGAGGAGTTAGAAAGATATGCTCTCCCTCTCTTTCTCTCTTGGCTTTTTCATTGACATTGTGAAAATGTCAAAGGGGGGCCCTAAGTTAAGGGTGATGATGATTCTGATGCCCTGAGTGGGAAAGTTCCAACTCTAACAGTTGTTAACAAACAACATTGGGATCTGATTGGGTAGTGCATCAACTGAAGGTGCTGACGCGCCCTTGTGTCCAGTGTTGTTAATTAAGCATTCAACTTATTTTTTACGATTGAAAATTATAAATCTATGGAATAAAAATAAAATGAACTTAAAATTAAAAATCCTGATTGATAAAATTATTTTGGTTTTAAACGTAATTTTATATCAGATTTCTCTAAAGATACACTCACCCCGCCATGTTCTTCGGTTCTGCATGACATTCAACGTGGAATTAGTACTTAGGTTTTGGCAAATGCAAATTTGTAAAGATTATTATTTTCGGCGATTGATTTTTTGAATAAACAATTTTTGTAGATAGACATTGCCACTTGGTCTTTTTAAGAAACTAAATAGTTGTGCGTCATTAATGTGTAGATAGCAAACCTGTATTATTATAACAAAAATGTCTGCAATAACGGGTGTGGAATTTCTTTGATACGTGTCTTCCATTTTGTCGCGCATTGTATTGTATTGAATTGTACAGTTAAGTCATTCAAAATTAATTTTAAACTTAGACTAGGTTTGAATTCCCAATTACAAATTTTAAATGTTGCATTACGTTGATCTCAAACAGAAGTAAAGGACCCGAAATGTTTTGTTTTGTGTTTTTATCCAAATACGAAAGTGTTAAAAATTAAGCTGGCTTTGTTCTTTTATTTTAAAGTTAATACAAAATAAACGTAATTAAAAATCAATACTATCCCGTCAACAAAAAAAAAAAATTAATACTATCAATAACAAATCTTACGTTGAAACATGCATGGTGGAAGGAATGGATTCTGAAAATAAAACAAACATGTACAAGATGTAATCAATATAATAGAATTTAATTTATATATAATTATATAGTTATTATAAATTAAACTTACATGGATATGTAATACAAATTTACTTTATCCTCACTTTATATCAATGCATAGGTGGAAATTAATTAATAACGAGTGTATGTATAAATATGTTTTACATTAATAATGTATGTAAGTTAAACTATTATTACTACTACTAATAATAATGGTATGTGGTAGGACCGTTGGAGTTGAACAAAGCAAGAAGTAGAACTGCAGAGGTGGATTTAAATTTGAATTCTAATATGTGGAATGTGACAAAAGAAAATCACAATTAAACAATAATGCATAGATGCGAAGTTTAACAACAAATTGAAATATTTTAAGATGGTCGAAGTCGCACTCAAATAATATTTCAAGGATATGGGTGGGTATTTTGCGGGGGAAAAAAAAATCTATATTCAATTTATGTGGATTACATTTTGAGAGAGAAGGCAACGAAAAAATTTTAAGTATGATTATTATAACTAGCCCAAAGCAAATGATAAAAAGTTTGTGAAGATATTCTAAGGTTCTATTCGAAACCTAACTAAAAACTAATAACAGTAATTACAACAAAAATAACATTTCAAAATTGAGTATGTGTATGTTTAGATTGCCAATAACAACAATCCAATTTACGTTTTTAAAAGTATCAACTTTGATACTTATGTGGTGAAATAATATGGGATTTCATGCTATGGTAGTTCTACCATAAATACAAACACATATTATCTCGAAAGCAAGAACTTAATTTAAGCTCTTAATTTTTTTTAGTGGGTCTTTTGTTATCATATATTGTAATATTTAAGAACACCTGTAATTTTTACTTTAATGGTAGAAATTAACTTGGATTAGTAACTTTTTTTAGTGGATCTAAGAGTGAATCCAACTTTTTTTATATTTTTATTTTATTTTAAATTGAAATTGCAATTCATACATGTTTTAATTTTGAAACAATAGAAATATTAAAAATATTGCAAATTTGGTTTATTTATCTCTAAAAGTTAAATTCATGAGAAATACAAAAGCATTATATAAATAGGGAATTTTTTTTATTTTTATATACAAATATATTTTAATAATAAATCTAGTTGAAGTTGTCAATGAGTTTGTCTTCTAGAACTCCTCATCAAATACTTGAATAAGATTCTAGGAGATTTCATTAATAATAGGACACAAAAATATTATATAACTAAATTTGACATCATGCTTTAATAAAAAATCTCAAGACATTAGGTTTGTGAATCTTTTTTATTTATATGTTGTTATACTTAATTTGATACTTGTATATGTGACAAAAAAAATTAATTTGAGATTGACATTAAGAAATAGCATGGAAGTGAAACTAATGGAAGAACAATAGTAGTTGAGATTGAAAAATGTTGTGTAAATAAAATATGATCACCATTGCCAATTTTGCACAATTTGTAGCATTTCACATGCTCAAACTTTGCACTCTTCCTACATATAAAACACTTATAAAACGTTTATCGACTTTACACTTTCAAAATAGGAAGCAGTCTAAATTATATGCAAACGATATATTTTCTTATAGCAAACATTTAAATAAAAAAATCATACTTTCTGTGAATGCGTGATAAACAACGACCCAATTTGATCACCCTTAGTTATATGAATTTGGGAGTTTTAGAAAGTTTAGTTCTAGTATGCATGTTTTGTGATTACACTGACAATAAAAAATTGTAGAAGAATAAGAAAAGTAAGAGAGTGGTATCCTAAAGTGTGAAGTAACGTACACTAATACTACATATTCTTTTTTTTTTTTGGTAGCTCGCGTATTAGAAAAAAATGATTTTTTTTAGAGGATTAGAAAATTTTGTTAAATAGCAAAACATGCATTTGAATATTTATGTTGATTTTTGTGGTCAAATTAATTAAGGATGGAAGATTATTCTTCTCACGACAATAATAATAAGAAAAAAGGTCTAGTTCGTTGCAACATCTAAATTGGAAAGGATGTCCGTTTCGAGGCTGATACAAAAATTCGCAGCTCTCCACAATACACGGGTTTCGAAAAGTGACATAATCCACTGACATAAGAAAAAAGGTCATATTTTTCTTCTTGTTACATCATTCACTTATTATATGACTATTTCTCTTATTTTCATCTTTTTTTCCATTTAGGTGTCTAATAAATTTTAAATGTCCACTAATCTTTTTATTTTCATTTGGGATAGATAGGTAAATAAAAAGGAGAATATGTAGAAAGAATAAAAGTTATAAGTCAACATTAAATATCAGATATTATTTATGATTTTTTATTTATTAAAATAGTATTTTATTAATCAAAATAATTTTATGATTTTTAAAATAAAAGGTTTCAAATGCATTTTTGTTGTTATTTATTATCAGTAAAATGATTTTCTAAATTTTTTTTAATTTATATTGTTTTAGACTTCCTATATATTTATAAAGTTAAATTGCACATTTTACAATCAAATTATCATTATTTTGTCATCAAAGTTTTTTTTTTTTTTTGCATTTTATCACTATTTTTTCTCTTCTAATTTTTACACATTTTACCGATTTGTTACTTTAAATCTTTAAAGAAGTATTGACATGGGGAGATAAGGTAATGATAATTTAGCTCATGCATTAGTTAGGACAACTCCATTTTTAGCTTGTATCCAATAATATTTTAATCAAGTTCCGAATTGTATTGCAAATTTAATCACTAATGAAATGTTATAATTCTATTTCAGTAAAAAAGAAAAGAAGTATTGACATGTTCCTAAAAAATAATATCGTTTTGTTAGCACCATAAAGATAAAATGAACGAAAATTGAAAAATATGATGGATAAAATGTGTGAATAATAAATTGAGTGATAAAATTTGTAAAATAATAAGTGTGCACATATACCATACAATATACATGAAATATTTGTATTATTACTTTTATAAAAGAGCAACCGAAAGAGAGAATAAAAAAATTATATGTCCTTTGACCAAAAGGAAAGTAAATGGTCTGAGTGCAAAAAGTTTGGTTTTAACGTGTTATAATTTACAGGGCATACATAGGTCAGTATCCAAGTTATTACTAGAAAGCACTATATGAGAATATGAATTGACAATTATTTCATAGGCATCTTTGATGATAGTGAGTGGAGTGGATCGATCAAACTATATATATGGTTTGTAGGTGGATGTGCAGAAAATTCTTCACTGATAACAGTAATTATTAAAAATATAAAAAGATATAACAAGGATTTGAAGCAGAGAAGCTAGGTACCCCGAGGAAGCTATTTTTTGTGTGTGTGTGAACATTGAGGAAGATTGAGTGTAAAAGTAGTTATGTACGGGACCACCACTATGATATGTGATGCAAATCCATTAATTCCTGCCCTTGGTTGTGGGAGGGGTCCAAATTTTTCAGGTAGAAGAATGAAATCTAATTTCAACGATAGCTCTTCATTGTTCATTCCATTAATTATATAGTGTTTTGGTTGGCAGGTTCGGTCAATGGAATACCCTACAAAACTTCTCTTATACTATGATCCTCAGCTGTGACGAAAGTCCACCTTTGTGGATTTAATTTAGTGGCCTCTACACTACTCTAGTTTAATCTTTAAACCTTATTAGCTTATTGACTGCAGTAAAAAGAATGAAAAACGTGTACACATATTTTCTTGATATCGCTTAATTTGCTAATCAAGTAGTGTTAAGATTTTAAGATGAAAGGATGTGGATCATGACTATTTATGTTTAATATGTACAAGTATTTTTTTTATTGATAAATATATATTATTAGTTTTTGTTAATAGGAAAGATTGAACCCTAATCTTTTTTTCCTTCTTATTATATCTCCATGTACAAACATTCATGATTCATTCTTGTTTTTACATATGCATGCACATGAACACGTTATGGATTACTCATATGCAATAACTACACAATATTGACCAATGAGTTTTTCAATCATTATCAGTACAGATTGCGGAAATTTTTCACGAACGTATATATACAAGAAACGAGGTCAGATCCTTTGTAGTGATGGCATTTTCACTGCATATGGAATCATATATTGTCATTGAAAGTATTTAATTTATTTTATTGAAAGCAATTTAAAGTAGTATTTGAAAATCATGAATGAATGAGATGGGTTCTATTTATCCTCTCATGTTAAATTTGATGGAAAGAATCCCATTCCCATGCTAACACTAAAATGCCCACCATGGTTTAATAAGACAAATAAAAACATCGATCAAGTGGTTAAATTAATATACAAGCACGACCTGTAATGGCAGCCAGTTCAAATATTGGATTTTCTTTAGTGGTTTATAACATATTTGACTCACTTTAATTTTTTTAAAAAAAAGTATTTTATTTACAAAAAAGTTAATTATTTCAAAAAGTACCATTGTCATTGGGGTGGATTAAGATAATAGTAGTAATTTAGATAAGCACCGTGAATGTAAAATACTAAATCTTATATACGTTGATAAAAAAGAGGGATCTACATTAATTAGTATGATTAATGAACACAATAAAAATAAAATTTGTGGGGGTGTTGGATAGTGATGCAATGATTCTGCATTGTAACATGTGATGAAGTAATAAATAAAAGCAAATAAATATTAATCTAATCACAAATTGTCCCACATGGACATCTCTCTTCAGTATTGGTGAGAACATGGCATCGATCAAACACTTTCCTTTTCCATTTGTATGAGAGGCAAAAAAGAAACAATAGTTACAACTTACACACTTTCTCGTTTCAAGTTTCAACCCATGGAAACAAAGACGCTATGAATCTGGATGGATTCGCATCCTTCTTCATTTCCTTTTCGTATTCAGCTTTCCACTCAGGAGACACGTGCCAGTCGTCGTATGATTTCAGTTTCGGAAGCTACGTGCACCGTTTCAATGTCTACAGGAAAAAAAAAAAAAACCCTACTCTATTTAACTAGTTGCTAATAATTTATTTCACAGAAATAAATATTTTTTTAGGGTATGAATAAGCTAATTTATTTTAATTAGAAATATGCATTTTTATTAGTTTTTGCAATATTTTAATCCTTATATTTAATAAAAAAAAATTAGCATGTTTTTACTCTTTCATCAAGGAGTTTTTAAAGATTAAAAATAAATTGAAAATTTTATATAATGGCAAATTATTATAGTATTAATGAAATTGTCTCTATATATTTTGTATTTTACTGAAAAGATACTTGAACAAAAAAATACTTAATATTAAGATAAATTCTATTGAAGTTAATCATGACATTTTTTTATGCTTAAGAAACATATATAAATATTCTTAAAAATATTTATAGTTACAAGTATAATTTAATCATTCTCATAAGTCATGTTACCTATCATTCAATAATTATGATTTTCAGGTTTAAAAAAACCTTTCCATACCAAAAACACTCCTAACAGGATGTTTATAACAGGCCCTTCAATCAACACACACACACACAAAAAAAAAAAAAAAAAAACAGGCCTTACAAAGAAATTAGGAAAAAAATTATGGTAGAGAATCGTATCTCATACCAACAATTAAAAGTTTTCACTTTTAATTATTCAAAATTAGTAGTACGAAGGGGTCTTAGAATTTTTTAAATAAAAAAATTTAAATAATTTTTACCAATTCAAAATAATCCGTATCACTGTATGCTGATTAAATCATTATTTTCTTTTATTTCTACGTAAGAAGTGATGCTGCCTAAAGACGAGCAGAAAGGGGGTTTTTTGCGTGGGAGGAATTAGGAAACCCTGATCTGAATTGGATATCCTCCAAATGATGCTCTTCCTCTTCTATTTAATGGAAACTTCAACCTCTTTTTAAGCTATCAGCGAATGTTTCACACACTTCTTTTCATCGTAGCCAATAAAAAAGCAGCCTCAAGAGTAACCATTAACCAGTGCCCTTCAATTTGAAATATCTATCCCAAGTCGTGTCAATGAAAAGTTAAGGTTTTTCTTTAAAAAAAAAAGACTTAGATAAATACTAGTAGTATTGTAGATGAGAATGCATGGCTGGTTGATGGTCATATAATATAAAAAGTAAATTACATGGATCTCTCTTTGCTCTTATTTCACCCGATACTCCTCTATTTCTTACATTACTAAGTCCCTAAGAGGGATCGATATAATTAATGGTTTTTAAACCTAAGATCGGAGGTCAGTGAAACAAAAGTAAAAAAATTAAAGTGTTTTTTTTTTTTGGTATTTGTAGTACTTAATTCAATTCTTATGAATTAAAAACATTATAATTTTTTTAATAAGAACATTAAAATTTAATTCCTTAACTAGTAATTTAAGTCCCTTGTCATTAGACATTAGTGAATTAATGCTACAACCTACCGCAGGTACTTGTTGCAAAAATACAAAGAGATGTGATCAGTGGCACTGTTGAATTTGGCAAATCCAGTTCGTGTGCAATGAAATTGGCAAGAGGACTAGATCAATGATGAAAATCATGAAAATGCTATTTAGCCAGATTTGCATTATTTGACCGATGAACGTGAAGTTTCACCCACCAAATTAGATGCTGTGCGTACTGCAGATATATACTTTCAAATAATGAATAATGAAGACGTTTTGCAATCCCTGACCTGACTTTGCAAATCACAAAGTAACTTTGTGGTATAGCCGCGTTTAGATAATGCATGCATGATGCATTCCTAGAGACCAGAGGTTGCAAAGCATCCAGAATCCAGATCACACGATATATATTTCACAATTCAGTACAAATCTAAATTCCACGTATGTTATGGCTTTGGCTTGTCTGTTCTGTACCTTATAACGTGACATCGTTGGTGTGGATAACATGGATTTGATCTCGGATTCGGAGTAATCAGGTAATTTGGGAATTGATTTCGGATTGATAAAATTCATTATGATGAAGAGGATGGTGATGAAGATAACTTGGATACAGACCACAATAATGATTTTGATTCGGTCTGAAATTCATTTGTTTCGTTTTCAATATACAAGTGAAGATTAAATTCATTTCTCATTAACACTTTAGGAGGAAACTTCATCCATTTTGCCAAAACATTGGGTGAAGTATTGGTGGTTGGAAGTTCATTATAAGGAGTTTGATGGCACCTTTAAGAAAAACTGTGCCAAGAATGAAGTAAATAACTTACCTATGATTTATAATTAGATTCAAGGCCTTACAAGACCCGCCTCTATTGAAGAACATTCTATAATACAGAACACACATATATACCAATCAGTCCAATAATTCGGACGCAAGCCCATTTAAAGTAAAGGAGAAATATTGGTGCGATTAATGATGATGTACTTAATTTAAGATCACTTACAAATTATGCAGCACAGGTGGAGTCGTGGAGAATATTGAAGGAGACTACTTACAGTTGGAGATGAATAAATTCAGGTGTTATCAGCACGAGAAAATCTGGTATGTTTAATGATACTAATGTTACATGGACCTACAATGGATTACACTTTGTTCATATTCATTGATACTGGTATTTTACTTAGAACTTTGCTCTTTGGTTAGTTAAGCAATAACTGACAAATGAAATGACACATCGAATCTGCTTTCTCTCCCATCTATCATCACACCCAACATTTCATTCCATCAAACTGATTACAATTTTATAATATTTCACAGTTGACAATAATAATCAAATAATTGGAAAGTAATAAACTTTTACCTTTTAAATGTCAACCCAAAATCTGGGTATATATGTTTAATTTTATTTTTTCTCTGCAAAATATCAAGGGTGGGCTTAATTTGGTGCAATAGTGAGGTACTGAGGTCACATGTTCAAATCCTGGAAAGGGTCTTTTTACTTATTTACCTTACGTGGAAGCTTCATGCACTACACGCATCTACCCCTTTTTAAAAGCTTCAGTATTGTAAGTACTTTTAAGAGATGTTAATTTCATGCTTTGTATTCTAGTCACAAGAAAGTAGAACAACTATAATGGGTGGAGCACCTACAAAGGAATCTAGGTCCCTGTTTGATATATCCATCATAGAATTTGTTCCCCCATGTTCTATGGTGTAAACTTATTAGGCAGTAAGTTATGTAACTGATATGACTCAAACCCATTAGCCACTCCTAAGAGATTTGAGAGCTCACCTGTGTTTATTGCCAAACATCATCACCTTACCACAAAAAAAATCTTTGGCAAAAAGTGTCTTCAAAATCACGTTTTTGCCTCAAAAAGATGCATTTCTATGTTTAACCGCAAATACAAAACAGACCCTTATTGAGTGGCAGAGAGCCTCATTCATGTGAATCATATAGCTTAAGTACTGCATTGAATTTTTCCACCTTTGTTCAACGTGGAACGTACCGATAACTTAGATTTTCAACTAGCGATACAGATATTAAAGATCTTATTTCTGGTATAGGGTAAGCATTAACAAATTAGATGCTCAGCTGAGGTTAAAAATCCTAATCTGATAACATTTCATTACGTACGTGATTATTATTGTTTAGCTGAAAAACAAAAACAGCTTATTCTGATTTTGGCACTCTCCTTGAAATAGAAGACTACATGAAAGCTCAACAACCCAATGCTATCAACACTCAGCTTCCAAAATCATCTCACGTTTGAAAGCTGGTGAAGAAAAGACTATACAAGCCCTCAAACTCTCCGCTGGAAATGTAAGGATATTCATGTGGAGGTACTAAAAAAATGAAATGAATTTCTCCATAAGTTAAAATTAACTCTCGATTAGTTCAAATGATATTCAATTAAGAATGGGGTACATGATATTTTTTCATAATACAAAGTTTAATTTCTTTTTATTGCACTACTTGTGACATGTTTCTTGGCATGCACTGTACCTCTAAACAACAATAATGTTTAGCCAGATAATTTTTATAGGATGTTTGTCAGATTGATGATCTAATATAGGCTTCAAAATAGATTTATTGAGTTATCATCTTTTGTTTTTCTTCTTTTGAAATAATTCCATTGCATTTAGGTATTTGGCCTTCTGTTTTTAGTAGTTTCTCAAACACCACACCTTGCGATGTCCGGCTCTGGAAGATAAACTGCTGCTCGTAGATTTGCAACTTGGTGCTTTTAATCTTTCTATTGGTATGTATGATGTAAGGAATGAATCTTCTCATGTTGAATTTTCACATGACCATATCACGTGAAAATTGTGTTTATTTCTCTTTATACATATACACAAATTTTAATATGGTCCCACCCATTTAATTTCTATGAAGAACAAGATAGATAAAACAAACTTTCACATGGTATGGTTATGTGAAAGTTTAACACGAGAGGATCCATTCCCACATGTTCTATGAAGGATTGATAAGATGATCCAAGGAGAAACTGCCTTCCGTGCATTACATGAAAAACAAAGTGGTCTAATTACAAAACCTATTGAAAGTTTCACTTCTAGAATGAGTTGACTTGTGACATGCCCAATGCACTAGAAAGAATATGCTCACAAGTCAATTTTGCCTATCATAGTTAAATTTTTACATAGGGAAGTAAGGCATAAAGCGATGCTTCTAATTGAATCATACTAAATATTTGAATATTTGATGCTGCCAACAAGATGGCTGATAACTCCCAAAGTAACTCTCTCTAGGCACTTGGAAATGAGAAAAGAGCTGCAATGCCATAGTTAACACGATTCATGAACATGTGCCAAATTTCTCCCTTGGTAAAAATACAACTTCGTTTTAAGTATATTCATCTTACAAATGTTGTATAGAAGCATCAAGAAACAGTAATCATCGGTTACATAAACTACTTAGAACCACTGCAAGGTGAGATTTACGAACTTGATAAATCTTATTGAACAATATAGCATAAACTACACTCAAGATAGTGTACCTAGCTCCTTGTGTAAGTCTCATAAACAAACTGCCGCAAGCATATCTACAACAGCAGAACCAACAGACATGAACACAGTAATCTGCTCAGAACTGCTTCTCCCAACTTTGTCACCTCTCACAAGCTCCACCAAACTCCCTCCAATTTCATCTCTCTTGATGACCCCTCTCTCAAAAGCACCCACCAGCTCCCCTGCTTCAACTAATGCAGCCTCATTGTCCACAAAAACCTTTCCCCTCCTTATGGCCTCATCATCACACTCCATCATCGAAGGCTTGAAGGAACCCACCAAATCCAAATGCGCCCCACCCTTCAACCTCACACCCTTCACAAGGGGTGTCTCGGAATTCGTGGCGCAACTCACAATGTCCCCAAATCCGACAACCTCGTCCAAACAGCCACAACCCTCGAAGCTCACTCCACCAAATTCCCCACTTTGACCAAATTTGTCGCCTTTCCCACTGTTCTGTTCCAGATGATGACTTTTCTCAAACTGGGTATGGCTGAAAGATGGGCTTTGATCAGGCGCGGTGCCAAGGAACTAGCACCTACCATAACAAGAACCTCGCTGTCATGTCTCGCTAAGTATTTGGAAGCCAAGCCTTAGACACATGAGGTTCTGTAAAGGGTGAGTTCGGTGGAGTTCATGGAAGCTAGGGTTTGGCCGGTGGTGGAACTGAAGAGGACATAGCTTCCCTGCACGCCGGGTAAGTTGATAGAAGAGTTTTGAGGGAAATGGGTAACGAGTTTGACGCCGATGTAAGGGAGAGAAGGGGAAGAGGACCATGAAGGCATGAGGAGGAGGGAGGAGGAAGGAAAGAGAGAGTGGTGTTGGCGAATTGGGGTTTGGAGAATGGTTGATGCTTTGGGGAGAGTGGATTGGAGGTGGTTCATCAGAGTGTGATGGGTAAGGATGGTGAATAGGGTCTCTGTGGATATGAAGACTGGAGAAGAAGAAGAAGATGCACTGGTGCTAATGGCTTCGTCTTTGTTGGTGGTAGCGGCCATTGATGATGTTGTTGTTACGAGAGAATTGTGAAGGGTGACTTTTGGAGGTTAGGAAGAAGGCGCAAGGATTGGTGTGATCGACTTTGGAGGTTTTGTTTAGCTCAGGAGACTTTCCAATTTCCATGGAACCTAAAGCTCAACCTTTTTTTATTTTTTTTATTTTACAAAGACCTAAAAGGTCAACTTAAAAAATGGAAACTGAGAAAAAAATAATGGTTAAATATTTAAATATGTTTGTAGTGATTCCAAATTAACTAACTTGTATTTTTAATTTTTATTGAAAATAAATTATTTCATTTTTTTAAATATGAATCAAGATATCTTTCACCTTAAAGTCAAAGATTATAGACTAATCTTTAAGGTATTGAAATTTATTTAAAGAATTTGTATCTTCTAATAAATATTTTTTCAAACACACGAGATTAAATCCATGACTATATTTGCATGTTTAAAGCATAACCTTATCTACCAATCATATAATTTTATGTTGGTAAGTTATGTACTTTCTATACTAAATAAGTTGTTGATTCACAACAAATTCAAATTTTATGAATGAAAAAATATTATTAAGACGAAAGACGTATTAAATGTGATTTATTCGATGGTGAAACTTTACATCTACTTTGATATGATTAATATTATATAATATGAATTTAAATCTAATTTAATTCCACAAATTCACCCACTTAACATTACTTTGACTATATCAAGTTAGTAAAAAAAATTGCTATAGTCAATGTGAATTTTCAGCATCAAACATGAAACAATTATATTTATATTGTTTAATACCATTTTTTTTAACAAAATCAAATTGCATACAAGTTTGTCTAATTCTTCCTGGCTTAGACCAAGTCACTCCCATCTTATTTAGATTTAGTCCAAATTAGACATATACGACTTCATATTACTTTGGATATAAGGTTGTATTCGAATTTGAAAAATAAGTTCAGTGTAAAGCTAGGGTAAAGCAAATTACAAACATAATACCCGTCAAGTGTGCCCCGTGAACATCCCTTAGTTCTAAATAATACTGCGGTTTTTTTTTTTTTCTTTAACGAGTATCTGATGAAAGAAAGGCTTTAGTATAAATAGAAAAGAAGTAAAGTGTTTTACAGAGAGAAAGTGAAGTGGAGAATGGAATTAAAGCACTTTATTTTCCAATTCTTTAATGTTCTTTTGCTTTTTTGACAAATTTGACGTTCTTTTGTTACTGTGCTTAAACTCATTTTATACCATTTTTTTATGATTACCAACAATCATCAAAACTGAAATTCTCAGGTACGCAATGAATTGGAGTTGCTATGTGAATTGGAGTACAATCTAGTTGATCAATCCAAAGTATTGCTCAAAATAATAGCATTCTTTGTAAATTATTTATAATCTCACCTGTAATGATCTAGGCAGCTTTCGGCCAAATAAAAGGAATGAAATCAAAACATTAATCCATTCAGCTCAGAAGATTTCAGAGGAAAAAAAAACGTTTTCTTCTTTGTCATCTCATTCTTGTGGAGATATTAAGCCCCCAGCAACTGTAAAATGCTACAGGACTCCACTACATATGATTTCTGCCTTTAATCATAGAAATATAACCAATGGTTTTTCCTTTGATTTTTATTTCTTATTCCACTGCATTAGACTAACTATTTTTTATCAGTCAAAACGTATTGCGTTTCTCAATTCCATACATTTAAGATCTCATTTATTTTAGTGTAAGATCAAATAACTTATGTTGATGTGACAAAATGATTTGGTATTCTTCTTAAACAGAGTAACAAGTTAGAGAAAGTTATAAGCAAGTGCCTTGAATGTTCCGCTATTACTATTACACAACAAATGCTCAGAAATTCTACAATTTGATGTGATAGCGAGTGAATCTACATTGAATTTTAAGGAAGAAACAAAAAATAAAATAAAGGAGCATGCATACACAAAAATAGCATAGAGCAAAGTAACCAAAGGAAAGAAGAGGCAAAAGAAAATAAAGTATCAATGTAGGCACAAATTATTTGTCAGTAGTAATTAAATGCCTACTAAGGCATCAATCTTGGAGGAAATACTCCAACTGGAGCTGGAAAGGCTCCACTGATCAGAAATCATACCTGCAGCTGAATTTGAAATAGCACCACCAGCATTAATTCCACATTTTGCTACCATCCTTACACTCTCTATCAACTCCTTGGTTCGAGCCTCTTGTGCCAAAATGTCCAGCAACTGTTCTGGGGTGATCACAAGCTTCACTTTCCAAAACCTACTGCTACCACCACCACCAATACTGTTGCTGCTATTAACAACACCACTGCTCCTGCTAGAGAAGGCATCAATGTTATTATTCGAGGACCTCTTGAGCAACCCCATTCCCTGGTTGTGGTGGTGGTAGTCCAAGGACATTCTATACAAGGCAGGGTTTGAGATTGTAGGAACACTTTGAGATCTAACATGCCCTTGTCTCACAACAACGTTAACATTTTCACCATCACATGGTAGAGTGTCTATATTATTGTTGCTGTTGTTGTTGTTGTTGTTGTTGTTTCTGTTGCTGAATGGTAGCAGATAGTAGGATTGGCCTGGCTCCAGTTCTTCGAATTGGCTTAGTGGTTTCCAAAAGAGGTCGTGGCTTCTGAAAATGGCGTGCCCCGGGAACTCGTTGGTGATGAAACTCACGGTCACTGGAGCACTGAATTCCATGATACCACCGTTTGATGTTATCACTTTGATTGCTGCTGCATCAGGATCTGACATGGCCCCAAAGAAGCAGTTTCCCATGCTGGACTTCAAACCTATGTGGTAATAATTAAACTAGTATTGCTGATCTTCTAATTTTGTTTTTATGCCTAGTATGCTTGGAGGGAATTATAGAGCGGGAAACTTGTGGAGGAGAAAAGTAGAGCTTGTTCTGTGGTCGGTTAGATTCTTCTTGTGAGCTTTCACAAAAGCTAGGCATGAACAAAATTAAAGGGCAGCAGCCTATGCTCCCATCATTATGCAATTTGGATAGGCTTGTGCATACAGCCTAATTATCATCAAAAAATAGTTAGTAGAAGCTTTTAGATTTGCACACTGCTCATACTCATATACAGAGGTAGTTTCTTAAATATTTTGATACTACACTCCAATTAGAATTACAGTTTTAAATCTGTAATCAATAATGATCTTGAATGCAAATTTTATCATGTAAATTATTAGAGTAAAATTTCAATTCTACTTAAAGAACCATACCAAAATCCTTAAGGAAATGTAGCAAAATCTTGTCCATTCAAATTATAAAGAGTAACATATGATAGTTGATTTAAGAAATTCGATGGTGAAAATTAAATACTAAAATAAATAAAAAAAATTGACGAGTCTTATTTATTTAGATTTTTTTTATAAAAGAGATCTAGTTAAGTAGTTTGCATGAGTTGTTGTATACCTCTCAATACTTGTGTTTAATTTCTAGCAATAAAAAAAAAATATTTTCCTTTGACATAACTATTGTTGCCATTTACTGCATTGTATATAGACTGAGTGACTACTGGAGCTTGTATTGTTGTACATTTTTACTAGTGTCCCAAACTCCCAATACACCGGCTGTGTAAACGCGGAAATAGGAATATTGGTCTATACCATTTCTACACGGTTAACTTAGTCAAGTATGTCTCAGTAAACTATATATGGGCCACCTTATGTTACTTTCACAAAGTCTTTTATCAATTAAACATAAAAGAGGACAAATAATGTTGCAAATCAATTTTGGTCCCACTAGGCACGGCCCAAGAGAAAGAAAGTAAAAGCGCTAGTTCTTGTTACTTGGTCCACTTCATTGGCCTTTTTCTTTTTGGACATTTGTCGTGTGATTTTGAAGGTGTCAAGACAAACACAGCTATAAATCCGTTGAGTTGCCTAGATTATGGAATAAAATTACTAACTCCAACAAAATGTCACAAGAAATTTCCCCCCTTAGGTCAAGTAGTGCTTTAGATTTTCCTTCATTTCAAGCTCATATGACATCCATTATAGTTCAATTTAAAAGTTGCAATGGGGTTTGGGCAAATCTTTGAATTGCATGTCAATTTCTTATTTTACTTGGAAAAAGTTGGGCGGAATGGACTCGAAAGTTGAAAATCAGAGGCATTCCAAGTGAGAATGAAATCCCTTTAGAGATTCATTGGTGATTGAGTAATATATAAATGAAATTTCCATTGTTGGCCTTCTAACAGTGACTTCATATAAGAACGACATATACTATTTTATTGACACAAATAGTTTAGTCTCTTCAGCATATTGTTAAAAGTTTGATTTCTAGTCATGTATATTAAAAAGAGTTTGATATCAATATCTCAAAGGATTGTACAAGAATGATAAATGTTGTTTGGAAAAACTTTTAAATAAGCACTTTAAGAAAAAAATAATAAAATGAATCATTTGATTATTTTTTATTATTATTCAATTTTTATAAAATTTGATACAAATAATCAAGATAATATAATTTTAATTCAATGATTAATTCTATATAAATTTATTAATGGTGTAATAATTGATATAAATTATAAATGCTAAAATTACACGAGCACATAAATATTATATAAAGAATTACATTTTAAAAAAAGAATTACATTCTATATGGAAGGATTAAATTACACAATAATAAGGTATTTTTTTATTTGTGAATATTAATTATTAATTTTTTAGTGTTAAACATAAATTAAGAACTATCTACGCCACAGAGAAAACTTTTTACGCTATCATCATCAGTAGGGAAAGCCTTGTAATCAATAGTTTATTAAGCAAATCAAAACCATATTATGTGGTTTTCAAGATCTCATTACCACCAGCTAAACATTAGCGGGAATCTATTCAATCGGTATATTTAAATAAAGCATGCATTAACCCAGACAGATCCAAATAATCAGACCCTTGTCTACGATTAATTAATGAAGGAGAGTCAACTAGTTCAAAGGAGACGTCCTGGTGAATGAACAATCTATAACTAAGTTTATAAAAATGTATTGCTTATTCATCAAACTAGATCCTCTTTTTGTTCATATAGATTGCTTTCACACATGTACTAAACAGTAAACACTTATTACTATACATTTATATATACAGAGCAAAGCTAATTCATGCATGTGATCTTCTTTTGGTTAGTAGTATTTACTGATCAAGGTGCCGGTATTGACCAACTATATCATACAACTTGCTCCTAATTTAACTATGAAACTTCGGAGGAAGTGGTTCTGCACGCGTCTTTGATTGTATGAAAGATGAAAGCTACCACGATAATGTAAAATTAATTAAATTCTAAAGTGAGTTTGTGATTTTAAATTACATCAAAGGGAATTTGGATTCCATTTGAAAACTAGTGTGTGTTTTATTTTAAAGAAACTTGAAAATGATTGAACGAGTGGGACTAGAATATTGGGAGGAAAGACTATAAGGAAACCAAGCACTCGTCTCTGTCTGTCAAGTGTCAAGGGGCTTGGACTCACTATCTGGTCTTCATGAAGCTTATGATCTATCTGTTACAGTTATTGACGAAATTAGAAGATAGTTATTGTCATAGCTAAATTAGGAAATAATTTTTTTTTTTTTAAAACGCAAGCATAATAATATGAAAGTCTTCGGAGCAACCAACCATATATTTAAAACGTGAGTCCTGATTTGATGAAAGCTGCCAACAATATCCAGAATAATCGCTCCTTTTTTTCAGATTCAGCATAGCAACAATTTCACCCAAAAAATATCTTTTAAAACCTTACATTACGTCACTTGCAACAATCATTGGCTTTGAATACCGACCAATCATAAAACGAAAAAAGAGCAATGTTTCGTTCTGTTTGAAAACCAAACCCATGACTTAAACTAGGTCAATTCCAGACTTCTAGTATTGTATCTCTATCAGCATTTACATTTTACACTCCATCAAAAACAATATTGTTCCGGTGGATCCTCAAAGACCAGACCACACTAAACCAAACACATCTTTGTTAATTAATCATCGACAAAACCGACAAAACCTAACATGATAATAATAATAATAAAAACACATCTTCATTTCCTCTCCTTGGCAGCAGCAGCACTGGTCTTTACATCCCCAATACTTTTACCACAGTATTTTTACCCCTTAATTACAACCAAAACCAATAGCTTTAGATCGATTAAGCAGTATATGCATCCTCACTGCAATTTTTTCTTCTGATTACAAATTATTGATTTCAAATTATTATATATAATAAATTTATTATTTTTATAATAATCATATTAAAAATTATACTAATCTATTTATTTCTCTTAAAATATTCTTAACTTTTTGTTAATATTAATATTTTTTGTCTCATCTTAATTACTTATATTATGAAATAAAGTCCTTTTTCAATGTTTATTTTAAATTAAAAATGCTATTTTCTATTAAATCTCATTAGTTATATTATTGTAGTTATTTATATAAATTTATTTTATATATTTCCCTTATAATTTTACTTGTTTAAAATTATATTTTTAATTTTTAGTTAATTTTTTTATGAAAAATACTCACCCACTGAGCAGAATGGTCACTAATTTTATTTGATTGGAATTTAGTTTTTATGTTTAACATTTAAATGAATATCTTCAAAAGGTGGATACTATTTTAAGATGTTTCAAATATTACAATTGATAATAAAGTGTATATATATATAATAACAAATTAACAACAAAATAAGAAAGAGAAAGGAAAGCTGAGATTCAAATGCACCACTACAACCCTGGAACAACCATGTAGTTTTCTACACTTAATTTCTTTTGAGTACTATGATGTTCTAAAATGAACTTAGCAAATGACACATGCATTAGGATTCTCTTCCACACTTATGTAATAATAAGCCGGTTGCCTCATCTGATTATGCATGTGGTGGTAGGCTTCGTATGCCTTCACCATATCATCCAAGTTCTGATGATTTTGATTCTCTGCTACTGCTGGCTTCTTTTTCTCCTCCTTATTATTCTTTCCCTTATTCTCCTCCTTGGCTGGTCCAACAGAGACTATGTCAGTGTGACACAGCTTCCTCAGCTTCCCCACTGCAACCACAGGGTCGATGTCTCCAATTAAGGTCAATTTTTGCTCTTTCATATCCACTGAGACTGATTCAACCCCTGCAATAATCATTTATCACCCCCCAAATCATTCAATCTTGAATACTATATAAAACAAAATTTCTTTGTTCTAAGAAACCAAAGAGAGATTGAAATCAAAATTCATACCTGAAAGATTGGAGACTACCTTCATGGCTTTTTTCTTAATTTTGTCATCATGTAGTTCCACACTTAGCACAACTTTCTGTCACAAGAGTAAAAAAATCAGATGAATGTTAGGACTAAATTAATTAGGACCCTTATAATAAAAACTTGTAAGAATTAAAATGACAAAACCAATCTTCACTATAATATTAATTAAAAGAGAGGGAAAGCCTTGGTTGAAATTTTGAAACGAGATCTCAAAGAGTGCTTGTACGTAAAAAGTAAAGATGAAGATAAAGATAATAGCTGATGATGAGTGATGCATGGAATTCGAAACAACAATACTAAGAAAGAAGTCATGAGTCATATGACAGCGAATTCTCACATTCATTGACGCGGTTGCTGAGAAAAGCCAAACAAGAGTCCAAGTGAAGGAGGTCACTGTTTTGAAGTAGTGTACTGAATGAAGCTCTGTTTGATGATATTTAAAGAAAATAAAATAAATCTAAACAGAGAGGCAAGAGAGTGAGACAGAGAAAGTCAACTAAGTCTAGGTTGATTCTCACTGAAACTCCCCAACTCATGATGAATTAGGTGAATTTTAAATTGAATTATAATAAGTAGGTAAAATAAAATATTAATTTACTAATAATTCGTTGAAAATATATTTAATTCTTTTTTAACCTATCTATAGTTCATTTGACTATTATTTGTTTTAGTAAAAATTGTAAAAAAGAAATGAAAATGGGGGAGACATGGTGAATTTCATAGTCTACAAAAGTTTGGTGCTTGATGCGAATTGATCCAATGATCCTATCCATATATGTAGTATATAACTGTTGATCATATCCATACATATAACTTACTCCATTATTCAATAACTTTTAAGTTTCCATTAAATAACTTTTTTCTCAAAATAACTATTGGATTAATGGTTCTTTTTCACATTGATAATATCTATCCAAAATTTAATATTAATCTAAAATAATTTAATACAACATTCATATACACAAAAATGGATATAATACACACTTTTCATACAAATATGACATTTTTATTATTATTATTATTATTATTAGAACTAAGATAAAATATAGTTGTAATTCAATGTTAAAATTAATAAAATTTACATTTTATTTAAAATTATTAATAGTGTAGCAATTAATATAAATTATATCAATGTAATTTAATCTATTTCTCACTTCTTAAGAATTCTTAAGAATAATTGTGTCAAAACTCACTATCACATTAAAATACTCTTTTATATAAAGAAAAATATAGTACTTAATTATTGTTCTACTTTTTTTTTATAAAAAAATATCTCTCTACAATTTTTTTTTATAAAAATATAGGGAGGCCTTTTCCTTGTATCCATACATCCTTCCTCTCACATGAAAGTCAATTAAGTGTAGGATGATTCTCAGTAAAACTCCCCGTCAAGTTTCACTAAATTATAGTTTTTGAATATAATACAATATTATTATCCTACTTTTATATAAAAATAAAATCTCTTTATGTAAATTTTTTAATTAAAAAATCAAGTGAGGCCTCTTTCTTGGATCCATACTTCTTCTCACATGAATTTTATCAGTAATGAAAAATGTGTTCCTTGATAATAACTTAGATTATCTACTAGCTCATTAAAAAAAAAAAAACATTATCTACACTAGTATACCTAGTGTGTGCATGTGTAACTCACATAAAATTAATATTCTAAAAACTAATTCAATTCTTTTCAATTTAATATTGTTCTCCCTCTGTGCATATAAAGACATGAAATTTAAAAGTTGCCATACTGTTATGATGATCATTACAAAGAAATGGTATCTGTTCTTCATCAATGTATCCTAATTTGATACTCCTACAAGAATGGTAAAAAAAAAAACATTCATTAAAATTTCTAACCATTTATTTATATAACACACATTTCATCCGTGATGAGTTTTTTTATATATATAATATATCCACAGTAAGACTGACTCCTGTAGTTTTATTAAGCTCTCCCAAATATCTCAATCAACACTTTAATAGTTGATTCTTAAGACTAACATGTTTTTTATGGAGATCGAATAATTGAAACACTTTTATGTATGTTGTCTTCTAATGACCAAAACCGAAAAACAAAACACACTTTGTAATATTGAAAGAAACACACCTGCACATATATATTAAAATTACACTCAAATTTACTCAATCGCCGAATATTTCTTAGTTGTTACTTATAAGTAAGACAACAAGATTCTGGATAAGTTTTGTTTGAAACCAACAAAATCTAAGCATGTATACCATACTAATCTTACTGTTTGGCCACACTAGCTAGCTATCCCTCAATTTAAAATTTAAATCATTAGAAGAAACGGAGATAATACAAATACAATATATATTTTTTTGGAATAATTTGTTTGATCCAACCTAGTAATAAAAAATTTAGATAATGACACAGCTATTAGGATCCTCTTCCACACTTATGGCACTGTAATATGGATTGTATTGTGGTTTCATCTGATAATAATAGGCATGGGTTTGATAGAACTTGAGTTGATCTGCCACGATTTCGCTTGGTGGATTTTTTTTCTTGTCATCTTCCTTTTTATCATCTTTTTTAGGCTCTTCCTTCTTTTCCTCTTTTGCTGGTCCAACTGAAACTATTTCTGCGTGACAAAGCTTCCTCAGCTTGGCTGCTACTTTTACTGGATCAATGTCCCCAATTACGGTCAATTTCTTGTCTTTCATGTCCACAGAAACTGACTCAACCCCTGCAACAATATTCCAAATACAATTTTAGTATATCACTAAATATCAATCAATCATTGATGTTAAATCAAAGTTTTGTTTCTTGAAACAAAAACCAGTTTCAGTCAATCTAAATCTAATCCACTGAATAGAGTGAAAGAAAAGAATCTTTGCCTTTATTGCAATATTTTCTTGTTATTTTTTTCCCCCCTTTGTCTTTTCAATTTCATGTTGATTTTGATTTTGATTACCTCTCTTTTTTTTTTTTTTCTCAATTGGTTAGAGCATTGAAAGAAGAGAAGCCAAAGAGAGAAGGGACATTAGAAATTGAAATCCAATTGAATACCTGAAATGCCAGAGACAACCTTCATAGCTTTTTGCTTGATTTTGTCTTCATGTACTTCCACCTTCAACACAACTTTCTGTTACAGCAAAATCAAATACTTGTTAGAACTTTACAACACTTTTCAAGTCCATTTAGTACAGAAACGATCAAAGACAAAAGCACATGTTAAAACTACAACTCTGAATTATGAGTCTCAAAGTATGAATATCTAAGAAGAATTATGAAGAAACCAAATTGGAACACCGACCTTCATTGTTATTGAAGTTTCTGAGAGCTAAGATAGAAAGAAGGACTGTTAGTGAAAATTGCAAAAGGGAAAATGAGAAAAGGGGGATTAAAAAGACAGCTGAGAGAGGAAGAGATGGTTTCTAATTTCAAAAATGAAGATGTGAAACGAAGAAAAGACTCGGGAACATTTATAGTAGATGGTAGGACTAGAGAGGAGCATAGACAAGTCAACCCAACAAGTTTACGCAAATAGTGTGTGGCTTTCCTATCTTCATTAATTGGTACTGCAATATTTTTTAGTTTTCCAAAAATTTAAAGTTAGAGAAGTATTAGATTACAATATTTGATATAAATTTTTTTATTTTTTTCAGAAATTACAACATATATGTTACAGTCTTTAAAGTTAGAGTATATTAGATTGCATTTGATGACTTTTATTATATAAAAAAATTATTGTTATTAAATTTGTTAAACTTTATTCAAATTATATTTTTATATATAAATTTACAATTGTTTGTTTGATTAAAAATGTAGCGTAGCCTCAATTATTTAGGAGAAAAGTACTTTTCAACAAAAAGGGCGTGCTAACTTTCCAGGAAAGTGTAATGTTATTTCGTGTTTGGATCCGTAGAAAATGATTTGAGTCGCCAGTGGATAAGAAGTCTAAGAACTTCTGTTGTGGAGACTGTAGGGTCTTGGTGAATGATGAGGACAACATTTCGTTGCACATTCGTCTCCGTGTCTGCCCCATCCTAACTTTTTCTTTCTTAGTCCTTCATTGATATAGTGACGTGCGTGTCACATGTACAATTTAACCTTTGCATCGTCATAAATAGGAGTGCTTAAAATAAATTTTAATGTGTAGATACTTGAATTATTCAGTGATTTTTAATTAAGTTTTAGGTTATTATTTTTTAATTAGGTCATCGAATCTATATTTTATTTTTAATTAAATTTTTTATTTATAAAACTCAGAACTAAAGACTTTAAGGTTTCGAACTCATTTTAACTTTCACTTAGGCTAATACATGTTAGTCTACATTATAATACTTCACTAAAAAACTAATAAAAGAATTAACTTCTAACAAGGAGGTCTAGAATTATCCCCTAATTATTGCTAACACTCCACTTGGGGTTCTCTATGTGTCTTTCTCTCTTTGCAACTCATACTAGGGCTCCCCAAATTGGTTGTAAAATCTTTGTGCAAGATAACTTGTCAATTTTCCTAATTAACAAGAGTTGACGGTCTCAACTTAGGATGTGTTTGAAAGGAAAAAGAGAAATAATTGATTTTTTTTTTTGAACTCACATCTTATACTCTCCTTTAATTAAACAAATTATTATGTTTTTATCATCTTTATTTTTATCCTTTAAACTAAACACATTCTTAATTTCATCAAGTTGCATCTGCCTAACATGTCAAGGCCAGATAAGAAAAAAAATCAGCATTATAAGTCAGGATAAAAATAAAGAGAGATAGTAGATACATTGATAGAATTGACAACAATAATGACGATGATAAAAAAAAGTTACAAAACACAAAATATATTTTATTATTCATTGATAAACTTTTTAAAAAAATAAAATAAGAGTGACAGTTTAAAAGTAATTTTTTGCGATCCGTCCCCGACCTTCTCTCTATATATTAAAAAATTTAGAAATAACTATACTTATATGATGATAATTTAGTTTATATTCAAACAAAATGTCTCTTTCTTTCTTTCTTTCATAGTGTATCCACAGGAAGACTATAACTCTTCTAGTATTATTGTGAGTAAGCTCTGCTAAATATCTAAATTGACATTTTATACATGTGTCTTCGAATGACCAAAAAATTCTACTTGTAATAGTGAAAGAAACACGCTTGACGCTTGCACATAAATTAAAAGTGGAGAAAACGACAATCATTAAAAGGCAGAGAGCCAAATACTCAATCGGCGAATTTTTCATAGTTATTACATATGAATTCTTATCAAGATTCTGCATAAGTCTTAAGTTTGAAACCAACAACATAGAATCCTGTACACCATACTCCTTACTGATTTTGAAAACACAATCCTCGATCTAAAATCACAAGAAACGGATCGAGAAAAGGTAAATACAATATATGTATATTTGGTTTAATATTTTTAATCCGACTTGGTAATAAAAATTTAGACGATGACACAGTTATTAGGATCCTCTTCCATACTGATGGCACTGTAATATGGATTGTAGTGTGGTTTCGACGGATAATAACAATAGACATAATAGGGTTGATGGAACTTGAGTAGATCAGATGGCACAATTTCTGTTAGAACAAAGGAGAATGTGGATGAAAGTTTGACAAAAAGAAAGAAAAAAAGACTTCAAGTCTCACATCGCTCAGGATAAACACTTGAATAATGTTTCACTTCCTATATATAGAGAGCTTCTTTCTTCTTTTTTCCTTACCCCAGTTGAGAAGTATTTCCTCAACTTTTCTTTCTCCCTCTCATATTTGAGTCGATGCATTTCTGACAAACTTCTCCCTCTTTCTGTCGCTCTAA
The DNA here is from genome assembly GCF_000004515.6 of Glycine max. NCBI lineage: Eukaryota > Viridiplantae > Streptophyta > Magnoliopsida > Fabales > Fabaceae > Glycine > Glycine max. The sequence continues at coordinate 46,125,840 of NC_038246.2, forward strand.
AATTTTCGGTTGGCTATAATAGTAACTTTTCAAGCCATATTTTTTGGTTGGCTATAAGAGTGACTTTTTAAGTCATATTTTCGATTGGTTATAATAGTGACTTTTCAAGTCATATTTTTCGGTTGGCTATTAGAGTGACTTTTCAAGTCATATTTTTGGTTGGCTGTTAAAGTGATTTTTCAAGTCATATTTTCGGGTGGCTTTAGAGTGACTTCTCAAATACAAGAGAGTGTAATTCTAGAAAAGGTTCTCTCGGTGCAGTGGGAATCTTATACAGTAATTTGGGCTGTTTTATCCTGGGGACTTCGTGGTAGATAGTCTGCTTGCATAATTTTTGGCAGTGCCACGAAACGTCTTAAAAAAAGCGACATTGTCCGCGACTCAGCCAATAATTTTCTCGGTTTGCCATAAGCTATTGTTACAACAATTTCTTTTGCTGAATCTTTTTTAGGTTCTTCCTTCTTCTCCTCTTTTGTTGGTCCAACAAAAACTATGTCTGCGTGACAAAGCTGCTTCCTTAGCTTGGCTACTACTTTTACTGGATCAATGTCCCCAATTATGGTCAATTTCTTGTCTTTCGTGTCTGCAGAAACTAACTCAACCCCTGAAACAATATTTCAAATACAACCTTAGTATATCACTAAATATCAATGACAATGAACCATTGATGTTATATGATCTGAATTGAGTGAAAGAAAGAAGCTTGGCCCTCATTGCAATCTTTTCTTTTTCTTGTTTTTTTGTTTGTCTTTTTATTTTGATTTTGAAAGCAGAGAAGCTGAAGAGAGGAGAAACATCAGAAGTTGAATTGAATTGAATACCTAAAATGCCAGAGACAGCCTTCATAGCTTTTTTCTTGATTTTGTCATCATGTATTTCCACCTTCAACACAACTTTCTGTTAAGGAAAAATCAAACACTTGTTAGTACTACTCAACAACTCTTAGCATAATAGATAGAGGCTTGATCATGATTAACTCAACTTGATCAACCTTTGTGTGTAACTAGAGTTAGCTTAGTTAGTTGTGAGTTGGTTATTCTTGTAACTAACTATATAACCAGTTGTAATAACAAAAACCCATGTAAGCTGATTTATTTTATGCTAATCAAAACTTCATCTTCCTCATTTTCTCTCTTGCTTTCCCTGCAAGCTATCTCGAGCTTACATCTATCCATGGATGGTACTAGTTCTTTTAACAACACTCACTTTTGGAAGTATTAATATAATATATATATATATATATATATATATATATATATATATATATGTAAGAAGAATTAATTAAGAGTCTCAAATTGGAAGACGTACTGACCTTCATATTGTCACTGTACGAAGTTTGTGAGAGCTAAAATAGGGGAGTGTTAGTGAAAACTACGAAAAAGGTAAAAGAGAGTTGAAAAGTAAGAAAAATGAAAAAGTTGCGATTTGAAGATGATAAGGTTGAGGAGGAATTTATAATTGAGGAGGGTTGTAACTTGTAAGAGAAATAGAGACGAAAAGGGTGTGGCAACTTTCCAGGAAGGGGTCTTAGGATCCCTTCAAGTAATGAAGACTTCGTACGGTACGGTCTTAATGGTCAATGCTGAATGATGAGGCCACCGTTTCGTTGCACATTCCTTTCCGTGTCTGCCCCATCAATTATATGTACAATTACGACTTTTAAGAGTTATCTACTGTCTAAAGTAAAACTATATTTAACAAAATTAGCTATATAAAAAAAAAGCTAATTAGATGCTGTACTACCTACCTGAAAATATAAAATTATACAAAGACATATATTTATGTAATGTTTTTATACAAATTTTAATTTAATTTTCTTAATAAAAATATTTTTTATAGTATTTAGAATTTTAGTATTAAATTAATTTAAACACATGTAATTTTTTTATAAAATATTCAAAATAAATAAATAAAATTACATAAATTTATTATATATCACTATCAATATCATATAATAAAAAGGTATAAATGAGAAAATTATATCATATATATATATAAATAAAAATAATAAATTTTTATCTTACACAGAAACGATTATAAAGGAAATTTAATAGATGTTTAAGGAAAAAAATTAAATAAATATAAAAAGTTAAAAGTTCGCATATTAAAAAATATACTTCAAGTATAAGTTATTAAAAAAACTCATTTATCAAATAGAAATAAATTTTTTCAACTGGTCTAACTAAAATACATTTTCAATTATATAAGATCAAACAAAGCAGTAAAAAGCCAACAGCAAAGCTTCCATAAACATAAAGCTGAGCCCTTCCTAAGATTTTATGCTAGTCACGAATTGAATTATTTTTATTAATAAAAACTAAATAAATTAATAATTAATATTTGTATAAAAAAATTAGTTAGATCGGAATACCCTTGCAGGAAGAAGCTGTATTCCCGAAATAAGATACTAAGAGATAGCCAAAGGATACACCCACACTTGCACAAACACACATTCTCAAAGCCAAAACATGCCAAGTACCAACGGGTTCAGAAACCAAACAGGATAAGGAATATGTAACTCTTTTATTCCTTTTACCCGATTCCTCATCCACTTCCATTAGATTATTTTAACCTGCTCCACTTGTAAATATCTATACGTTTGGTTTCACATTAATTAATAGATTCTACTTTTAAAATTGATTGTAAAATTAAAATAATTTAAGATAATTTTGATGTTGGCATGGATCAAAATTTTGTATTTACTATTAACTTGTTGAAATAAAAAAAAATTCAAACATAAATTACTTTACCTCAAAATTAATTTTAAAATGAATTTTATAAACACTCTCACACACATGCACACATTGTGTGTTGTTCTTTGTTGTTCTGTCCCACTCATGATTATATATAAAACTCAAATGAAAAAACTCCTAAACATTTAGAAATTTAATTTAGATGAGTTGATATTAATAATAACTTATTATTTTGATGAGTAATTTCTTCAGACAAAAACAGATTATAGATTATGTAAAGAATTATTTTGAATCTTCCTTATCAGATTTTATATTTCACTTGTTAGATTTCAGAATTTCATTGTGTTTAACAATAAAATATGATGAATTTTGCATAATATATCTGACACATACATCACATCATGAAAAATGAATACATGTTTTTAGCTGATACTTAGTATTAACAATAGGTCTCAAAAAGTATCTAACTTTTTTTACATATTTAATTTAATTTGTACCCTTTCAAGATAAGGAACCAAGACATATATATGTTTGAAATAAATTCTATTTTGAGAGAGTTGAAAAAACTACTATCTTAGTAAAAGGCTCTATACACTATTTTTTAAGGCAGTTTTTTTTATAGACAATTTTACAAGGTTAAAACTATTATATATTTGAACCCTGAAAGTATGGGTAAAAATGGGTATCTTAATCCAAAATAAAATTACATGACTGTTACACAAAATCCTATGGTGTTATCGTCACTCCTATGAAGCTTGATAGCAAACATCCAACGAGAATGTATCATGAGTCCCTTTTTTTTTAAAATCAGCAAACAAAATATATATTACTATAGAGGGCACAAAGGCCAATATAAAATGAGCAGCAAATGTCCCTGAACATTGTTTCTTCAACAAAGGTTAAAGGATATTTATATAGGAAGCATATAAATATTCCCTAACCAATGTCATCATACATCCAGAAAAAGAAAATTAGTGTTTTTTGTAGAGCTCAACTTTAATGGTCATAACTCATACGAGTTGCACCAATAGAAACATCAATCTTCCAACCCATATATACTCAGGGATAGCAGACTCACTTAATTAGCACGGTTTCAGAGTTCCATCATAAATGTGGTTGGGTGCATGCCGACATTTTAAAAGGCAGGATTTAAATGAACATAACTCTGTGATAGTATCATCATCAGCCCGAGGCTGATACACGATCCTGCAAGCTCTAAAAAGAACACTGTTATGTTCCTAGAATTCGAGGACTAAGAAACCTTCAGAAAAGAAAATGAATATTAAGAAGAGGGAATTCTGATTATATTTCTCTGCTTACTTTTCCTTACGTGATTTCTTTATATAGAGCTTTAGTGCTAACAGCATTCCTATTGATTCTGATTACAGGGCATAACCGAAAAGATTTGCTCATAACAGAATTATAAGAATAGCAGACAAGGTGATTTTTGGGAGCCAATAACATCCTGCCACGTCAGCATTCCCTTAGTCAGGATATTACACGTAATCCTTCAGATATTGAAGTTTGTTCACCACCCTCCTTTGCCTTTGATTCGTGTCTGTGGCTTGTTCTGATTGTGCTTCTGCTGGCGGTGCTTGCAATTGTGGTGCCTCATGTGTTCTGTTCATAACAAACACTTTTACTCATACTCTTCAGCAGCAATCATCTAGCTATTCCCGAGATATTCCTTCATATTCATCTCCCATTGGGCAAAGGTACCCACATCAACAGCCATCAAGTTCTTCAACCAAAACCACCCAAAGAACTTCACATCTTGAATCAGCTTCTCTTTGTCAAGGGAGACATTGTTAAAGACAATGTTGTTGCGATTTTTCCAAATATTCCAGACCACTTATGACCGGCTGCATATGTTGAATTGGAGCCCCAGTGTTGAAGGAAAGACATAACATAATTATAATCAGCACATTCCATAACTTGAATGACGACACTTTATGTCAATTCGGATAAGGACACTTTTACCTTGACCAAGTTTCCTAAAATATAAATTGCAAAGCAACAAAAGCAATATTTTATTATTAAATAGAGTTTGATCAACCATCTCTGTCTATAACCACCCAAATCAATTAATCATTTCAGTTAATTCACGTGCATTGGAATAATACTAAAAACTAAGGTACATAGCATATCAACATTTTTTTTTTCATTTGAATGTGTCCATCTCTAAGATGAGTATGGGAGGAACCTTAAGCAATATCTCTTGTCAAGATATTGACGTGTTATTAGGGTATATCTCTCATCCAACTTCCTTTATTCCTTTTCTTTCTTTCCGAATAACTTCACAAACCTAGCACGAAGTGAAAGAGACCAAACCTCAACTCCCATGAATTTGGGCTTGTTCAAAAGTATCTTAAGGAATGAAATCAAACGTAGACTCAATCTTGCCAATAGGAAAATGAGAATATAAAAGATGATGTCATTTAGTTTTCTTTTATCATTCTAGGACATATTTGTCCTCATGAACAATATCTTTGTCCAAATAAAGCATTTTCTCAAGAATGATGAGCTACTTGTTATTTCTTTCATTCAACACATGACTAAACTTTCAACCAAACTTTGAGCCATGCTCCGAAGTTAGTTACTTGAACCATTTTGGGCAAATAATAGTGCTACAATGACCTAAATGATTAACCATGCATATAGACTCAACACAAGAGAATGAATGAATCAAACAAAAGTGAGTCATCCCTTTATATAACCTTTTTCAAGTGAAGAGTGTTATTAATTTAGGGAATGAAAGACAATAAATACTAAAAATAATAATGCCCAATTAGGAGAAACGAACAAGTAGTAGAAATAAAAAAACATAGGAAACACACATGTCGAAAGAACTCGAAGATTGCAATTCTCAAGGTCACAAAAGATTTTGAGCTAATGTACTTTGGCTTAATTTCGTTTAACCAAGAGCAATCTTAAAGTAAACAATCTTGAAAATCACGAATATCTACAACTTGACATGTCGAGTTGGGGACATATGTTTCAGATTGGATTTGAGACTTAATCTATATAAAGAGCTATTTTGATTTAAAGTATCACCTTAACTTACCAAAGTTTACTATAAACAATTCATCAACATAAACTTTACAATTGTTTTAAATTTGTTCGATTGTGTTATTGGTTCGCATACGTATAAATTAGTTGGACCATGTAAAAGTCACTTAATGCCTTGGACCTAGACGAAATCATTTACTAGATTGAGTTTGATAACACTAAATTGGACCAACGGACAAAACCCACATTCGTAATCAGATGAGGAAGAAGAAACCTTCAAAATTGGCACATACCGGGCCTACCAACAAGAGGAAGAGATGTAGTGCACGGGAAAAATATTTTGAGAGAAACTACGACAATACATATGCATATAGGTTGGAATCAATGTGACTAGGGGTATCAGGTGGCACAATGGTTAGTTCCATTTTTTAAAAATTTATTTAAGTTATTGTAAAAATTGTTTTGTGACCTTTTTAAAATATATTAAAAAATATTTTATCCATTATTTAATTTATTATACTCATATATTATTTTTATACTCAATATATTTATGTATTTTCCTATTGACAAAAAATTAGTTATACATTTTTTTTCACGTATTATGTATGTTAAAGTTAAATTTTCTTGGTTTTTTTCCTCCTCTAAAGTCGAAATTTTGGCTTGTGACTACAAAGAACTGGAAAAAAAAAAAAAAAACAAAGAAAAGAAAAAAGTTGTTCAAGAAAAGCCAGGATTTCGATGGTGACCTCACAATTTCAAATGCAAGACCTAATGCTTCCATCTTCAAAGTGTATGAGAATAAGTTTGTGCATCTATTGTAACTTTTCCTTGAAAGAAGATTGAGGCGCATCCCAGACCATTTGTTTAGCTCTGAAGAGAATAGTCACTAGAGTCTTCTATACTACACATGCACTTTGGACAAAAGTAACTTTTGTTAATTTACACAACCACGGTCTAATTTATTAATGCATTCTAAAAAAATGTCTGTTGTATGCTTTTTAATTTGGACAAATCATGCTTGATGTTTAATGAAATTGTTCCGGAAAGATATCTCAGGATGAGATACATTCCATTCCACCACACCTCAAGAAACTTTCTTAACATGTTTTAAATGCTTTTTGTTGTTTGACACCAATGAATTGCATGCATACCCATAGTTGGTGATGAGCGATGTAATTTCTGCATAAACAGGAATATCACTTAATAAAGTGGATTTACCACAACACAGGAAAGTGCAATAACCAAAATATGAAGAGAGACAAAAGAGCAGAGTTAGCTAGACAATTGAGAAACAAACAAAATGGAAAAGGAAAGAATGGCAACGGGGCATTGGGTCCTCAAAACGTGAGATGGACATGGGCCCATCACATTTTTTGAGTGGGCCCATCACGTAGACCTTACAACGACGAAGGCCTTGTGGGCCGAAGCCTTTGTGTCCCAACCCACCCTTTGGTCGACACGTTACAAACCACTTAATTGCCACTTTCCCTGTCGTTTTTGTACAACATATCAAAGGACTAACCGACTCTGCTTTCCCCTCGTTCATGGAGCATTTATCAACTGCCCTCTGGACCATGGAACTCCAATGTTACTTTCCTTAACTACTCCAACCAAAAAAATAAAAAAAGAAAGAAAAGTCTTGAAATGAAATATAAAAATATATACGCAAATGTTTTTATTTAAATCCTACGCCTATTTCAATACTTTATTTTTTTTTATAAAGATGATAGGTATTTTTTACGGAAAAAATCTTGCTTAAATCTAATTATATAAGACTAATATATGGACTTAGTTAAAAAATTTGCAAGTTTCTTTTGATTAATCATATGACCAGTGGTACGTGTGTCCTGGTGATTGCATTAGAAACTAAAATAATGCATTCAAAGACAGGGGTAAATGTGCATGTGCAAAAGAATATCGTGTTAATGACAGGCTCATGTCCAGGCAGAAAATTCTTCAATTTGTAATTTTTAAGGTTGACTTTTGTAAAAGTGACAGGTGTGATATTATTTTGTAACATTTGAGCTAGCTAAGACAGTCGTTGATATTGGCTGAGGTTGAGTAACCTTTATAACAGTGGGTTAAGAGATATTAATATCTAGCATTGGTATCTAATATTAATTAACCATTGTATATCTTTTTTTTGTAACTTATTAAGGTATTTATGGTACCATTTAATAAAAAATCTTCTTCACCGATTTTTTTTAAGTTATATAAAAATAATATCAACAATAAATTTCTTTTTTAAATATTTAACGTAATTCAAAATTATTAGTTAAACTAAAAAAATATATCTATATCTATATATATAGAGAGAGAGATTTCTTATTAATTTTCCAATCAATTTTTTTTAATTAAACATATCGCAAAGCCGACAAATAGGAAATAAAATTGCTTATTTTGGTGAAATTAAAATTTAAGATCGATAGTACTTTCTTCGGATATTTTACCTTTGCACCTAACAATGGTTTTATTTTTTGGATAAGCTGCACCTAACAATAATGGTGTGATTAGGCTACATTATGAATTCATAAATATGGAGTGAAGAAGATATCGTTTCGCAATCTGATATTTTTCTTATAACTGTTCGTATATCTTGCCTTTTCAAAATCAATAGTGTGTTGTAATGATCATGTACTCAATTCTAAAATCAAGAAGGTCTTGCCAAGAACTAAATTCAAAACCAGATAACTATTTGTTTTGTATTTATTCTGCTTTTAAAGTCATGTTGCGCATGATGCTGATTAACTCCCATCGAATGAACAGTGTCCTATCATAATTCTTTCTTGGCCCCGAGCACACACGACATGAACACTGTGTCACACAGGAAATGAGACATGACACATCTTGTAAAGAAACTATTATTATCCCAAGTGTGCTTTTGGATTAGGAGATATTTTGCTAAAAAAAAACACCGTCACAATCTTCCACATGAATTTATTTTCTCTAATTCTATCATAAATGACCTAATAACTATAATTTGTCTTTAATTATACTAACCCAACTACAAAGCAATCCAAATATCAGGGGACAATAATATTTAAAAACATTAAAAATGGAAATGGAAATAATTAATGTAATACAAGCAGTCTAAAGGATACTTGGGATTCATTAAAAAATAGTAAATAGGAAATAATAGAAATATTTATCTCAAAAGAGTAAACTTCACTTGATAAGAGCAAGTGTAGAACTAGAAGTGAGCCATAGTCATAGAAATCAAATGCATTATTGGACACTTAAAAAATATCCAAATTATATCCTAAGGCCTCTTTCATTCTACAGAAAATGGAAGAAAAACACATAACATAAGAATCGGAAGCTTAATTACAACGCGAACCTTAAAAACGCGAAATTCAGAAAAAAGGCTTTGGAAATTTTAATGTGTTAGATGATGAGGTGGCAAAGGGGGATTTGGATTGGTGATTGCAAAGTACGAAGTGAAAAACTGAATGTATTGGGTAACAACCTCTTATAAATACTTTGTGGTTCAGCATCAGTTCTGACTAACAGCTGCATCTCTCTCTCTCTCTCTCTCTCTCTACACATAACACAAACCTTAAAGCTTGAAACTTTTTACTAAGCAGAGGACCATGGTGTCAAAAAATCCGAACCCCTCTGAGGCTTTAAACTTGGACCCCTCCGGCATGTCGCTCCCCGGAATCCTCCCCTTCGCCGCCGCCGCCGCCGCCGCAGTTTCCTTTGAGGATCCTGCTAAGAAGACTCGCAAGCCTTACACTATCACCAAGTCTAGGGAGAGTTGGACCGAACCTGAGCACGACAAGTTCCTTGAAGCTCTTCAATTGTATGTGAATTTTTACTTCTTTTTTTAATTAGGATTAGTGTGTGGATTTTGAAGCTCATTTGAGACACGAGTTTTAGTTGTAAACCGTATAGAAGGTTTTAAATTGCGGTTAAGGTCGTGCATTTCTTGATATTATGGGAAACTATAGATAAATGTGGTGGCTACAATTGTGGTCTGGGACACCCCCAGAAACCTTAACATTGCGGCCAAAATTGTGGTCGTGGACCGTTTTTTAAAACCTTAGTCATGTTCATATGTGTGTTGTGTTTTGTGATGGTTTTAGGTAGCTGCTTATGAAGGATTTACGTATTTTACTATTTTAGATGGGTTTAGTGTTAGGGGGCAGGGGTAGGATTTTTATTACTGTTATTATTATTATAATTAGAAATAGTAGTATTTGGAAATGACTTGACTTGGAACAATTTTCAATTTGTTGAGTCACGAGTAACACATTACACTATGGTTGTATTGCTGGATTGGATTCTACTTTTTCTATGGCTGGTTTTGACTGTTCTGTATTGCATTGTATGAGACTCATTGTAGGGGAGAGAATCAGAAGGAAATTAGGCGTTTTTTTAATTCTTTTTGAAGTATTTTCATTAGCTGCTGAAATTGACACATCTATTTCTTCATGGTACCAAAGCATCACCTTATACATAAACCTTGTCCGTATAGAATCATTTTGAAGGAGATGGATTTGGATATGTTAATTAGCAAGAATCTTGTGCATTACACAGGTTTTTTTTTAGTTTAGCTCATATATAAAAGGTAAAATCAAAGTAAGAAAAGATGTAAATTTATAAAATGATATGCAGGATTAATTAAAGTAAGATTTATAAAATATAGATTCAAAGATAAAAATTAAAATTATGAAGATCATACGAGTAATTTCTTCGAAAGGATTTGAATTTAAAATTAAAAAAAAAGTTAAGAATGATTATTTTAATCTTTAAGGGAGAATAGACAAAAAAAGAAAAAAAAAATCCTTACTCCAATTTAAGGGATGGGTTAGGCAAGTGATAGAGCAAAGGTGGAATATGGAATGTCACTTGTTCAGGGGAGAGAATGGTAATAATGCTCAGTAGCTTTATATACTAAAGTTGCACTCAATTCTAAGTTAGTTCAACTGATAAACTCTGTTCCGTTTACGTTGGAATCCTCTGAACACTTACATTACTAATGGGATTTTGTGGGTTTAATGAGTTGAAAATAGCTTCCCTTCTGATCACCAGTACCTTCCCTACCACCCAAATTCAGACACCGGGACAATTGGACTAATCACCTTTGGTTTGTAACAGCAATAGCATGGTAAATATAGGATTTATTCATGATATATTGCAGATTCGTCAGAGCTCAAGTTAATGTAAATGCCTCTTACAGTAATAATTTTCTTGATATTACTTAATAAATTTACATCATTAGAAACAAAAGATAGAAGTTAAATCTTGGGAGAGGTTAAGAAATCCTCCTAAATAGAAAATAATGAGAAGAAAACTGTGAGCAGTAGCAGGGAAAATGCAACTGAGCTGGGGCTGATCTCTTTGTGTTTCAATAATAAATTTCCCTTGAAACACCATAAGAAAGGAACCAAAGAGAAACCATAAAGGCATAAACACTAACCTATCGAACAACAAATTTAAAGGGAAAGTGACACCCTTGAAAATACTGTCATTCCTTATTTCCTCTCTAACCAAATATACCTGAAAAGTACCAAGTTGTTTAAATTGTAAATTTTGATAATAACTTTAAGAATATATAATTTCCTATTCCTTAACAAAATTTACAGTGTCAAATTAAGATAATCGTTTGTTTTCCCTTTTCTGGCCTTAGTATCATCCTTTTGCATTATCTCATTGTTTTGTATTTTCATTCTTTATCCAGATTTGACCGTGACTGGAAAAAGATTGAAGCATTTGTTGGATCAAAGACAGTTATCCAGGTAATTTCAAATGCAATCTGTGACAGGATGTTTACATTAGCTAGTTTCTGGGTTGGGTTAGCCATAAATGTTCTGGATTGAATTAGGCATGTTATAGTTTTTGAAGTGTGTTTGATTATGTTACATTTAGGATTTTGACACTTTCCAAATAAAGTATTGGTTATTGGACATGAAATGCCAAAAAAAAAAGGATATTTTCCTTTCTTTCCTTTCCTTTATTGCTTTAGGAGTGGTTTGTTGAACCAATGGTCCATAAAACATTTCTTTTTCTTTTGTGAGAAAAAAATGTGTAACTTAATAACCATACCACCTAGAGCTGTTCATTTGAAAGAAGTTCCAATTTCGAATAACATCCATTTAAGATTCATTCAAGCTATTATTTATCAGTTCCATGTGCGTGCTATATAAGGATCAACCTGAGCTGAAACTTTTTAGTATGTGCATGCTTTATAAAGAAAACACTTGTGCTGAAACTTTTAAGCATGTCAAGCTATTATTTATGAGTTCCATGTGCAATTGTGCATGTTATATAAAGAAATCACTTGTGCTGAAAATTTCTGTTGAGTTTTCAGCTTTCTAAAATGTGGACAAAGCACATGCTCATCATGTTTCTTGTTGAAATTCAATTTAGTAGAGAAGAATGGAGATGGCATGGATTAAAATTTGTGAACACTTGGTCATAAAAACTTTTATATCATGTCAAGGAACCAACTACCCTATAAGTTTTATTTGTTAGATTGAGAATGGTTTTATTGTCTTCGGAAGAATAATGCATTTTTCCTACTGTATACCATCATTTCACTAACTTGAAAGGCAGAAGACCTTTTATGTTGTTAACAGGAAGGGGAAAAAAAGTCTAGGGAAATATGTTAGAATCTCTTGAATATTCATTGGTTGAGTGTTTGCAGCTTAAATGGACTAAAAATCTGAGTATATATGGGAGTTATATGAATTGTTGAGATTTCTTCTATTTTTCGATTTCTCAAATACCTATAAGGACTGAAAAATTGCTACTGATTTTTTAGATACGTAGCCATGCTCAAAAATACTTTCTAAAAGTTCAGAAGAGTGGGACAAGTGAACATCTTCCTCCACCCAGACCAAAAAGAAAAGCTGTTCATCCATATCCTCAGAAAGCTTCAAAAAATGGTTAGAATCTTCACTATATTTTTTGCTACACAATTTAGTGCATTTGTATCTAATAATTGTTAGTGATATTTGGCAGTTCCAGTACTGTCACAGGTATCAGGATCCTTTCAATCTTCATCAGCTTTGCTTGAACCTGGATACATATTAAAGCATGACTCTTCAGCAATGCCTAAAACTTCTATTATTGACACTACAGTGTCTTCCTGGTCAAACAACTATCTGCAGAAAACCACCAACGTATTGCATGGTACTAAAGGCTGAACTTTCTGTACTTAAAATTTAGATTATATAATCGTGGAAATAGTTATGAATGTTATTTGCATAATTTTCTGAAGATACTAATTAATTTATTGTGTATATCATATCTTGTTTTTCAGGGCAAAAACAAAAAGTGAATAATTGTTGCAGTAGCAGTGAAAGTCCAAGAGCACAGTTGGTTGGTGAATCTAATGGTCGAGGGAATAATAGCCATCCATTGAGAGGTAAGGGTTTAATGATTTTATTTCTAATTTTGTTGTCTTCTTCAATTATGATTGACTAAGAGTAACTTAGGACTCTATTTCCCATCACCTTAGGACATGAATCTTGATTATGATTGTCCAAGTCTCCAAAATATTGATTTGAACTGCGCTTTAACTGCCAAATCATTTATAAGCTTTAGGTTTTATCAAAATTTAGTGGTACTCTTCATATAATATTTACTAATAGCACCTTTGATTTATCATATTTGATGTGATGCGGTCCTGTGTCTGGAACATTTTGTCATTTTAATGTTTACTCACCATGTGGAAATGACAGTGTGTCGTGTTTTTCTTGTTTTGTGAACAATTTAATCTTTACATCTAGAAAGCTGTCTTGGCCCTGAAGGAGTCATAACTCCCACAGACCACCCACTTTGACATGTAGACATCCTTTTGAAAATTTATTCGCCAATATCCTTAATAATTTCTCTTTTGTCCAAGGAAGTTTCACATGATATTTGTAGTTTTTTTCTCAATATTTTTAATTTCAATTTAATTTTTATCTTCTTCCTGTTGTTTAATGTAGTTCTTCCGGATTTTGCTGAAGTATACAACTTCATTGGCAGTGTATTTGATCCAAATATAACTGGACATGTACAGAAACTAAAAAGGATGGACCCTATAGATGTTGAGACGGTACGTAGATGTTAGTGTGTTTTCTTTTTTTGTCAATGACTCTTTCCTATTCTTCCTTTTGACAGTCTAATCATTTTTTCATTTTCTTCTAGCAATTAATTGCTACTCCTTAAGTGGAGTTAAGACATCGAGGCTTTATTTCTGGCACTGAAGCCTTTGTGTTAATTTGTGTCAACTGTTACCACGATATAAGTGAACTTAAGCTTCAAAGTTCTAATACATTTATTCTCTCTCTGACCTTGGCTATATTCAGGTGCTATTGTTGATGAGAAACCTGTCTATCAATTTAGCAAGCCCAGATTTTGAGGACCATGTAAGTATTCATGTCAACTATCTTTGTATTACTATTACTATTTACTACTTGAGCTTTGACCACCCTCTCTTTAAGGCAACATCAAAGTTTGAGTATTTTTTTCATTACCTTGTCTGGGGATTCTTAGCTTGAGATGGTCCCTATATGTTCCTCATCTATTCAAAACTGTCCATTTCACGTCATGCTCCTATAATAAATGCATCATAAATGGGTTGGAATTTTCACCTCAGTAGAAACTTGAATGACTAAAGCTGACATCAAATTTTCATGCAGAGAAGGCTGCTCGCATCATATGAGGTGGAACCTGAGGTCGATAAATACATCAATGCAGATCGAACCATGCTTGATGTGCGGTTAAAGAGTGCTACTTAGGTGGGCAGAGGCAGAAAATGGCTTTGTTTTCAGCTACTGAATGCAGTCGGGAAAATTTTTGCAAGGCATGGCAACTGGCTGAAGTAAAAATGATGCTGCTCGTCATCTTGGCTAAGCAACACTTTTAATTCTCTTAATTCAATTTGGTTATGTATATAGTAAAAGAAATTAATGTGGAAATGTATAGGGTACATAGTTTTCAATAGGTATGCACAGTACTAGATATCTGTGCTATAGATTTAGCCAAATGTCTAGTATCTGGAAAGCGAGGCAGTTCACTATTAAACACTTTCTAACATTGTACAGCATAAAAATTTTGAGCGCTTTGTGTAATAAGAGACTCAACCGAGATTTGTTCAGCTCATATGCCTAGCATTATTGGATTGGAGTGTTATATTTTAAGGTGCAGGTCAATTTGGTGAAAGAATTAACTTGAAATCCAACTGGATACTAAAAATGACTAGAGCTTCACTTTGTCACGCAAAGGAATACAAAATAATAAAAGGAATGGTAGGGTAAAAGCTGAGACGACAAAATTAATAGTCACACGTGAAGAAACGGTGTCAGTTACTCTTACAAGCGTCGCACTAACATATGAAGAGATCATGTATTGCTACTGTAACTACTATGTTATAGCCTGCTGTTTACTAATGCATCATTCTAGTTATGAAATTTCCATTTTCCATGTACATCGTCTACTAACTATATTTGATTCTGACTGTAACTAGGAGAGGTCTATTTACACAGCTTCACAATTATTTCACTACCAAATATGAAAATTCTGGGTAGCCAATTGTCATCTATGTACCATTGTTCATACCGCACTACTATTCCATCTTCGCCTCAGCTGGTGCTGGTTGTGGTCAAAAGTCTGCCGCTAGAAACCTTGCACATGAGGGTGCCAGTGACTTGATCGCAATTTCTCTTCAATGAAACTATCAACTAGAGCTGGATTGATGTTGCCATCACCTTGGAAATCTAACAATGGGTAGAATATTATCAGTAACTATTACACCATTTAAATTTCAGTTCTATATGACTTGTATAAAACAATACGCAAGTGATTTCTTACCGGGACTTGGTTTTACAAAATCCCCATAGTTTTTTGGTTCCTGATATGCAAAGGGACGAGTCTGCATTGAATTTAGCTTTTGTGTGCAAGAAGCCATCTGGAGTGCTGGCAGATTCGGTGTTAGTCCACTTTGTAATGAGCAGAGATTAAGTTTGCCTGGATTTATAATCTGCTGGAGCATTGATTGACTAACTTCATGATCAAACCTTTTCAGTTCGTCATGATTAAGAGGGAGAGGTTGAGAAAATGTGTTGGATGGGAAAGAGTGGGAATAAAAAGAATATATGGCTGAATCAATGGAGTTTCTTTGAAATTTATCATGGTCTTGTGGATCCCTCTCTGGATTCAACTGATTGGAGCAGAACTTTGGGGGAGTTTTCTGTGCATGCATAGAGTGGGAAAAGCGCCCCAATCCAGCTCCATGGTGCACTATTGGATCATCCACATGGGGTGTAGAAATTTCATCATTGAGTATAAACTCCACTAGCTTCTCAACCATTTCACGAGGTGAGCTTGGGCTAAACACATCAGCTTCAATTAGATTGCTTTCCGGGCTGCTAGACATGGAACTATCAAACACTGTCAAATTTTCCACATCAGGCATCAAGAATAGTTCATCAAATGTAATTAAACTGTCCTCGTCAGGCAAACAAAGTTCAAAGCTCGAATTTGATTCTCCATCAGAACTACAGCTGAAAGATTCTGATTCCAACTCCTGGTGAATTTGGAAATCAGGGCAGGATGGATTTTGGTTCATCCTAACTGAAATGCCTTTACAATATACCGTAGATGATTCACAGTCATCAATCAATGAAGCAAACTGTTTTCCCTTTTCCACACTAGTAGGAGAGATATATGCCTCCAAGGGATCATTTGTTGAAATTTTTCCTGGAGAATAATAGACACTAACAGGTGAATTGCTTAATTGCAACTCCATGAAACCTTGTTCATGTGCCACTTCACAATGATTCTTGTGATTTCCACAGTTATCTTTGCTTAAGAAGCTTGGAGGCATGCTTTTCTTTAGGGATTCCTTAACATGGGCAATTCCTTCTAGATCTTCCACATCCAAGTTGGAACGTTCTTTAGGGTGCACAACTTTATCAGTCTGATTTACAGTTTTCAGCCCTGGATTTACTGTTCCAACAGTAGTTAAATCTTGCACTTGCTGGAGTGGGGTAGGACAATTTTTAGCAGTCTCTAGCAGTTTGGGTGGAAGACCAGCATCACCTCTTACAGGTCCTTGAATGTGACTTGATTTCTGTGAAGCATCTAATTGCTTACTGATTACACTTGAAGTAAACTGCAAGTTCTTCGAGTTTCCTTTTGCTGGGGACATCAGAAATTCGTCTCGAGAATCCTTGGAACCAGCATTTTTGCTAGAATGCCATTTGTCCTCCTTTGTCACACTGACAGTGTCTGCATATGAATTCTCTTAATATAAATATACGCACTTCGTTAAAAATCTCTAGTGGTTTCTTTATTTATCAACTCATATAAGCTGAACAGAATCAGATACTCATTGTTAAGAAAAATTATATAATAATCTTGAATATGACAAGTTGACAACATAAGAAGACAATGAAGAATCACATGAAAAGAGATTTGACCTTTTCTCCATGTTTCCCGATCTGCTCTCTCTTGATCTGTACACTCAGAAGATTCAGATGTGTCACCATTAAGCGAGTCATTGCCATCTCTAATTGAAGTACGTGCCTGAAAAAGAACATGATATTATGGAACCTTGACACAGCAGAAATAAATGGTTGCTTTTGCTTGCCTAAATCTACCTTCATGGGAACCATATTGGTAGATACTCTGTTCCTAAGTTTTATATAAAAGCTAAAATCAGACCTTGTAGCGACATGGAGGCCTATACGGTTCATCACTTCTATGCAGTAGTTGACTAACATCATCCACAACGTTCGGAGATAATTGTTGGGGCACACTTTGACATTTGTAATCTGTGCGAAAGCATGAACATTTGAAGATATTTGTGTCAAACGAAACCAATATGCAATGATCATCAATAATATACATTAATGACAAGAAGCTTGGCTAATAAACAGATAAACGATTCTTCAATAGAAACATTACACACCTGGAGCACATAAAGGTGAAGACAAAAGGCCGGGTGCCTCGTCAACCACACTGTCAAAGAAACAGGCACAAATAAATTAAGAGGTAATCCTCTAAAACCACAATAGCATAAGAGTTTTTTATACATAAATTTTAACCATGGAATTAAGGGCTGAGCCTCCAACGGTGATTTTACTATGCTGTCCGCTATGTCTAAGGAGAGAAGAAATTCTCTTGCATATGAAATTTTTGCCCGCCTGCAACACCAAATCAAACGAAAGGATCTTAATTTAACTCGAGACATAGCATTGTCTTACTTAGTTGCTAAGAAAAAAGTTGAAGAATCACTAAGTCAAAATTTTCACCATTAGTTGCATAACTCTGGATCCTCACCAAACTAAAGCATAGGTGAAAAATATCTTTAAAGATTCAACTGAGTTCGAACGATTTGCATTTATAAATTAGAAAAAGAATAAGAATAAGGTAAACGTATTTTTTTTAATACGACTCTGTAGTTTCTTAGCAACTAATAATAAAGAAATAATAAGAAATCACTAACAAGTAAAAACGAAGCACAAGCTTAAAACATGCAATAAAATAAGATCAAGAAAATATATTAATATAATAATCATTCGAAGCAAGAGAATATTAATACAATAATCATTAGGATCAAGAAAATATTAATATAATAATCTTTCGTCAGTGTTTACTTGTTAGGATCTAGGACGTCAACATCAGAAGGAGACGGCGTCGAGAATGTCGCGGTTCCACTTTCTCGGCTCATTTTCTCGGGAAAATACTTCGTCAACGATTATTGACGCAAAGACGTTAGAATCTCTGGAATAACCTAGCTAGAGTTTTTGAAGCAACAAGACTTGGACTAAACCTTGCAAGAATGATGTTAAACGCGTCAAGAAGAAGCTACTAAAAAACCTAAAAGGATGAAGATCTCGCCTAAGAGTAAATGCAATAGTTTGTAGAACTATCTGTAATTTTTACGAAGAGAAAAATGAAAACGAAAATAGCAATGATAACAAAAGCGGGAATAGCAGGAACACCGCCGTCGGGGAGTGACGGAGGAGGAGGTAAACGAAACATTTTCTTTTCTTTCTTTCTTTTTCTCTGCTTTCTCAGGAAAACAACATGTGTGAGAGAGAAAATGGGAATGGAAGAAGAAACGAAAAGCTTGGGGAAGAAGGAAGAAGGAAGCGAGAGTGAGAATCTATTATTTGTAGACACACTCCATGCGTTTTACTCTGCCTATTAGTACTTTACCACTCACTCACGCTTTTTTTAATAGTTTGTTTCTTTCTTTTTACTATACACATTTTAGTGTGTATATATATTTTGCTATACATTTTAGTATACAAATAGCATGAATTAATGTTTTTTTATTACTAATAAAGAAGAAGAGCAATTATGAATAAAAATGAAAAATAAGATTAAAAAAAAGGTCAATAGTTGAATAAACATTGAAAATATAGGGTTAGTTAATTAAGACTGTACTTCAATGAATGCTTAAAAGTGTGACCAACATAACCATGGTGAGGCCAACTAAAAAAGATGCATATCTAATGATGATATAAAATAGAATAAATTACACAAATTTATCTGTTTGTAAAAATTACTCAAACATCAAAAGAAAAGACACAGTCACGGTATAATAAGAAAGGGCACGAAGGGAAATTCATTCATATTTAAATTGATTTTAATTTTTATTAATTTTAATAGAATTATCTAATCGGTGCAAAAATGAGTTAACGAGATAAAAGTTGATTCAAAATAAATGAGAAATCTGTGTAATTTTCTTATTTTCACAAAGAGATTTGTGTAATTTATTTTATAAAATAATATTACTTTATAAAATCAGTATACTTAATTTAGCAAAAAAATCATTATATTGAAAACAAGTGACAGCTTAACCATTGATATGCTATAGTGTGAAGTGTGATAGCTCCTGTTTCAAATTTTATATTTTTTTGTTGTTGTGAATTTTCAAATTCTATATTATATTATAAATAAATGTTTGATTAATATCCTCTTTGAAAACAAAATAGTGAGTTAAATTAAGAGCGACAATTTTCCATAAAAAATGCTTGTGAATTAGAACAACTTCAAAATGTTACTCGCGTTTTTTTTTTTTTCAATACAAATGTTGCTCACGTTTCCTTATCTTCCATTTCCATCATTTGATTCATGACGATAAACTCATGTTTTCGTATGCTTTATCTGTACGAAATATGATACGAAATAGAACAACTTGAAATTTGTATATAAGAAAATAGAACAACTTGAAATTTGGCACGAAGGAAAGGCGTACGGAAAAAAATACGAAGATTGGTCTTAAAGTTTAACCTAATCATTATTATAGGGTATTAGTGTTTTCAAATTAACCACTAAAATATTCAAAACTATATATTATGTTTGATTTTATACGGTTATTTAAAAATATGATAGTGCAATTTATCATTAATATTTATTTAACATGTAATAAATATATAATAATTCATTTTTATTAATGCTAATTTTAATGATATATATTTATTAATTAACATTTTATGATATCCAATGAATATATAATAATTTATATTTACTAATACTAATTTATTAAATTCATTGCGGCAATCTAATGAAATCATCAGAATTTTGGATACAAATATGAATCATCACCGGCCTAATCTTCCTTTTTCTAATCATTTTAATATTAACATTAATAGTGCCTAATTCACTTCCTATCTTGCATTCTGCTACATTCACATTCAGTCATCCCAAAATATTAGAACTAAGGAGATATTGGCAAAATTAATTGTAGATAAAAGTTGGTACTTCAAAACTTTTAAATTAATTTATTAAATTATAAATGTTCGATAAAATTAATTATTGAAATAATAAAAAATATAAAGTAACATAAATAAAATATTTTAAAAAGATAATAAGAAAATTAAAGAAATATTTTAAGAATAAAAAAATATAAAAAATTTAAAACTAATGTTTTTAAAAACATTTCAAAAAATGGAAGTAAAAAAAAGAATAAGAATCCTGAATTAGATTCAAGAAAGCATAAGGTTCGAATAATTTTATCGAGAAAAAATTATTTGAATAAAAGACAGTGAATACAAATAGAGACCAAATTAAAGATATTAAGCATAACAAACCTTTTGTTCTTTAAAAAAATAAAAATTATTTTTGTTTTTCTTTTGAATTAGAATTTTGGTTTTTATTGTATTATATATATATATATATATATATATATATATATATATATATATATATATATATATATATATATATATATAATACGTTAAAAATGAAAATTCAATTTTTCAATCGATTTGACCCCTATAACTATATGATTTTATTTGCGTTGGATATTTAAATGAATTTTTCATGTGTTTTCGTTATCATCAATCTTATTCCAAAAAAAAGTTATCATAAATCTTGAAGTTTTTTTTCTCTAAAGTATTCTCTATCATCACTATGTTGTGATGTCTATTTAACCATGTCATGTAGGGAAATCACGGTTGAGATCATAATTCAGCAAATTGAGCTAATTTGAGATTCATAATATATAGTTAATTAGGATAATAAGTAGGCCGTTCAATGGTGATTATACTTTAATACATGCATTATTTTACCAAATTACTGATATGTTTTTAGTTAAGAACAATGTTTCATTCATCATCATCCGACAGTGCAAAATACGAAAATATTAGACACTCCCTTACATTGTTCTTCTGCAGCAAATAGAATGCACAAAGCTATAATCTATACTGTCATGTTTAATGAAAAATGAGAAACCATTTCTTCATTTTCTTTTCCATCGATCCAAGCAACATTTAATGAAAACTAGTGATCAGAATTCAAATATAGCCATGTTATTAGTTACAAGACTTGAGCTGAACATTGTCAATGGGAAGTGTGTCAGTTGGAAAAGGACACTCCAATTGCCCTTTCTCTGGCAGCAATGCACAAGGGTAAGGAGTGACATTGCTTGTAACTCCAGAAATGTTACTGCAATTCCATTGAAGCTTCTTCTGTTGTTCACTCACTTGAATACTCACATTAGAAATGCAGATTCCTGTGAAAGGATCATTGGAAATTCCTTCAAGTCTTGCGGACTTTGTGACATTCGTTGCAACAACGTCTCTATAATTTATCCCGGTAATGTAAGGTAGTGCTTTGGGATCATAGCCAGGGTCAGGGTGGTCTCCATAAGTGCCAGTAATCCAAAATACATATTTCATGGTGTTGAGATTCATTCCTTTGACAAATATGTTTTTCACATATCCACCTCTACCAATTGCTGTTTTGATTCTAACTGCTGCTTCAGTGTTGATGGCAGTGAGATCTTCAGCTCTAACATCATAGATTCCACCAGACATTTCACTCCCTAAAGCAATCATAGCACTATCAGGGGATACACAAGTAATCCTCCTAATGATTAAGTGTTGGGTTGGCATTCCAAATCTAATTCCATACTCATCCCAGCCACTTTTTACCGCAATGCAATCATCACCGGAAGTAATGTTGCAATCTTCAATCCTAATGTTTGAACATGAATCTGTCAAGAAGAAGAAAAAAAGCTAGGTGAGAATAATTAGACAGTGGTTGCCAAATAATATTGCCGTCCTGGTAATATAATTTTTTATTTATAAAAAGAATGCCACAATTTCCATTACTTAAATTGCAAATATGTAATCAAATTGAAAACTATAAAAATAAGAGGGAAAGCTTACAAATGTTGTTACATATAAGTAGAGCATATATCATTCATCCTTAATTATCTAAGGAAAAAATCCCACGTTTTGTCATTTTAGTTTGCCATTAAGTGTCAATGGGAAAAAGTATATTATAGAAGAATCAACATATTACCTGGGTTTATCCCATCTGTGTTGGGAGAGTCCACTGGTGCTTTAATGGTTAGCCCTTTTATTATTATGTTACTGGAGATATATATAAAGCCTTATTAGAAAAATTAAACACATTGAAAGAAAAAAGAATGCACTGATGTTAACAAAGTTGAACAAAGAAGCCTTGTCAAACCTACTGTATACTGGATGGACAAACCAGGTAGGCGAGTTGACCAAAGTGAGAAATGATATCTGGATTTGATCAGAGTACATGATCTCTATCAAATATGGCCTAGTGAGAGTCAATTGACCCTGATGGAACTTGTTCCACCAATAAGCTCCTTGCCCATCAATTAGACCATTGTTACCTAATGATCAAATTCAAATAGGTCAAATTAAAAAAAAAAATGACTTAGCCACATTTAAATGAACTTAACAACCTTTTATAATGGTCTGTTACTCGGGCTAATTAAATAGCTAGTTACCAGTTATAACAACATCTGTGAGGTGAGTTCCAAAAATTAGACTGCTAAACCTTCCTCCGGGAGCATCTCTTCCTCTTCCATATGAAGGTAATACAGGAAGTTGGGGCCATTCTGATTCATCCTGTTCAACAACAACAAAAAAGAAGATAAACTACAGTATCAAAAACAAATATCAAGTGTGTTGTCAATTGCAGCTGAACTAAACACTATATTTTGTGTGTCTTTGTTGGAAGTAAAATGAGGATAAAAGAAGCAGGGAGGATGGAAATAAAAATAAAAAAAAAGAATTACGAATTGATAAGAAAAAAGTATAGAAGAAAATCATAATAGTAAATGTTGTGCATATGATAAAAAAAATTTATTATGTAAATTATATTATAATTAAAATTTATAATAAATATTTTTAAATATATAAATTATATTTTAATTTAATAATTAATAATTTAAATTATAATATAAAATTATTTTTAACTATTGCTAATTTCTTTGAAAAAAAACTATTGAAATTAATTTTAGGAAAATAAATAAAAGAAGATAGATTATAAAAGATACATAATTAAAATCAAATAAATAAATGAAGATAAAAAAGATTATTCAAGATAATTGAGAAAGAAACCTGTTGAGGACTGTGGGGATTTAGGGTTTACTCAACAGTAAAATAATTAAAACTCAAATTTTAAGCCATCAATAAAAAAAAATGATTTGTTCTTAGTTTTTATAAACCAAGAAGACATCATATGTTAACAAAAAGTACAAATTCACAAAAAAAAAAAACCTATTATATAATTATCTCATTAAAAAATATTCTTAGTTTTTATAAACCAAGAAGACATCATATGTTAACAAAAAGTACAAATTCACAAAAAAATAAAAACCTATTATATAATTATCTCATTAAAAAATATTCGCTTTTTGGTTTAAATTGCCCTTGTATGGGAGTAAATGCACCTAAATAAAAAGAGAGAATTTTAAAATGCACATGACTAAGAGCAACAACAACAACGCCTTATCCCACTAGGTGGGATCGGCTACATGGACTAAGAGCAGCAAATACTCTGAAAATTTCATTACTGAAAGAAGGGGGGGTGTATATATACCTGAGATGCAAGAATAACAGCACCAAAGTCGAGAAAAAGAGTAAAATGGCTTGTGAGATTAAAGGGTCCGGTTAGCCATTTCCCAGGTGGCACAACAAGCATTGCACCTCCATCAGATGCATATTGGCTGAGTTTGCTTATTGCAGATTGAAAGGCCTTTGTGTTGGATGTTATGCCATCACCAACCCCACCAAAATCTGTCAAAACTGCACTATGCTTTCTGCAATTTATGGCATAGTACACCCCACTCGCTACCTTTACATTTACTGATACCAATATCAGAACTAAGGAGATCACACCAATGCCCTGCACACACCAATTATAATAGTTCGTCAATAAAAAAATCAACCAAATCCCGTGGGAAAACTAATTTAGCCAAAAGACATGCACGTTTTCTTGTCTTATACACAAATAAGCAACGTGAACGTGAAAGAATGAAACCATGCTAGAGAACAGGTATATATATGAACCAAAACTTGGTTAAGAAAATGAGAGAGAAAAAATACGAAGAAAAACTCTAGATATGAGAATAAAATTACATAGGAATTTCGGAGTCGTGGACACATCTTCATGGTCTGAGACATGGCACAATCAAAGTTTTAGTTTTCAACTTTTCTTCCAAAGAGAAGATACATACATTTAATATATAGGCAAATATATAAAGAGGCTATCAATACTAAGTCTAAAATTCATTTATGGAACATTAATAATCCTTTTATTTTTATCACTAAATGCATAACTCAGTAAAAATATCAATAAATGCATAATATGAAACAATAACATTTTAATATTTGATAACCAGTTGCAAAGCGGTTTTTTTTGTCGGTTTTTTTTATACTAATTTTACCTATATTTTTTGTTTTTTTTTTACCACTTTTCTGTCTGTGGTTCAATGGTTAATTTAAACTGGTCACCTAGTCAATTCAATGGATCCTTTAGGTTTCAGTTATCATAATTTGTGAATTTTTAATATCAAGTTAATAATATATTCTAATAATATTAAAGCAAATATTCATCAATTAACATTAATATATACAGAGACGTTATAAATTTAAACTAATTTATATTTATGTTCTTGAATTTTGTTAAAAACCAAACAAGTCTTTTTTAATAACCTGTTGCAAAGCGGTTTTTTTGTCGGTTTTGTTTTACTATGTTTACCTGTTTTTTTGTTTTTTTTTTTACCACCTTTTGTATCTGTGGGTTCAATGGTTTATTTAAACAAGTCACTTGGTCGATTCATTGGATCCTTTAGGTTTCACGTATCATAATTATGTGATTTTTTAATATTAAGTTAATAATAAATTATAATAATACTAAGCTAATATTCATAATTATATTCACTAATTAACATTAATACAGAGACGTTATAAATTTAAACTAATTTATATTTATGATATCCAATAAATACTTCTTTTACTGAAATAAATGCATTTAATATTTTTTATAAGATTTTTTTAATTAATTAGATCCAATTGCACAATAACTAGTATTAGATTTTATTAATATTGTATCAACATGTAATAAATATAATAATTTATATTTATTAATGCTAAATTATTAATATTATCAGTATTCAATGTTTTCAAATTTAAAAATATTAACATTGAATACTGATAATATTAATATTATCCAAATTATATTTATTAATACTAAATTATTAATGTTAATACTACATTATCAATATTAATATTATCAGTATACAATGTTTTCCAAATTATAATAATAAAAATATTATTGCATATGAAAATTCAATTTTAAATTTTGTATCAACATGTAATAAATATAATAATTTATATTTATCAATGCTAAATTATTAATATTATCAGTATTCAATGTTTTCAAATTTAAAAACATTAACATTGAATACTGATAATATTAATATTGTCCAAATTATATTTATTAATACTAAATTATTAATATTAATACTACATTATCAATATTAATATTATCAGTATACAATGTTTTCCAAATTATAATAATAAAAATATTATTGCATATGAAAATTCAATTTTTAATAGGTTTAAATTTTTATTCTTATAAATATGATTTTTTTTGCATTGAATTCTCCAATGAATTTTCATGTTTTATGAAAGAAAAGAAAATCATTTTCTTCCTTTTTTTTTCCACCCCAAGAAATATTTCGTTGCTTTGGTAAACAATCCAGTCAATTACTTCCTTTCAATTTCATTTTTTCAAAAAGAACCGCATGGATGGAAATAATTTTGCTACTATAATTTTAGAAAATAAATAGGAAACTATAGAAAATAGAGGACAAAGATATGAAGATATAAAGATATAAGAGTAGTTGGATGATGAAAGAGGAAAAAAATACGGATTTGAATCTCCAATGAACAAATACTGGTATTAAAAGAAATAATATCACTTAAACAAAAATAATATCCTTAATGAATAATAGCACAAATCTTCATGTTATTTTCTAATTTTTTTTCTAACATGTAATAATCAGATTCAAATACACTCATGTTACTAGAAGACATTCTGAAGGGAACAAGTCTTCAACTGAACATTTTCAATGGACAGTTTGTCATTGGGAAAAGGACAATCGAATTTCCCTTTCTCTGGCAACAATTGACAAGTGTTAGGAGTGACATTGCTCGTAACTCCAGCAACATCAGTGCAATTCCACTGAAGCTTCTTCTTTTGTTCACTCACTTGGATACTCACATTAGAAATGCAGATTCCTGTGAAAGGGTCATTAGAAATTCCTTCAAGTTTTGCAGAATATGTGACATTCGTTGCAACAACATCTCTGTAATTTATTCCAGTAATATTAGGAAGTGCTTTGGGATCAAAGGCAGGGTCAGGGTGTGATCCATAAGAGCCAGTCATCCAAAATACATATTTCATGGTGCTGAGGGTCATTCCTTTGACAAATATGTCTTTAACATATCCACCTCTACCAACTGCTGTTTTGATTCTAACTGCTGATTGAGTGTTGATGGCAGTGATATCTTCAACTCTAACATCTTGGATTCCACCAGACATTTCACTCCCTAAAGCAATCATGGCACTATCAGGGGAAATACATGTGAGCCTTCTAATGACTAGGTGTTGAGTTGGCTTTCCAAATTTAATTCCATACTCATCCCAACCACTTTTTACTGCCACACAATCATCACCAGAAACAATGTAGCAGTCTTCAATCCTAGTGTTTGTACATGAATCTGTGAACAAGAAGAAAATAAAAAGTAGGAAAAATTAGACAGTGGTTGTCAACTAATATGGTCAGTCCTAGTAACAGATTTTTTTTTAAAATATGAATGCCACTATTTGCACTACTTCAATTGAAAATATGTTAGCAAACTGAAAACTATAAAAATATATATATGTGGAGAAAGCTTATAAATTTTGTTACATAAGTTTGGCATCAAAATTCAAAAGGCAATGTAAATAAGTATATAATAGAAGAACAAACACTTTACCTGGGTCAATTCCATCTGTGTTTGGAGAGTCCACTGGTGCGAGAATGGTAAGCCCTTTTATTGTTATGTTACTGAAGATATAAAGCTTGATCAGAATAATGAAACATACTATGTACATCAAGAAAATAGAATGCACCAAGGTTGAGAAATGTGAACAAAGAAGCCTTATCAAACCTGCTGTAAATTGGATGGACAAACCAGGATGGGGAGTTGACCAAAGTGAGATTTGATATTTGGATTTGATCAGAGTACATGATCTCAATCATGTATGGCCTGGTGAGATTCAATTGGTTCTTGTGGAACTTGTCCCACCAATAAGATCCTTGCCCATCAATAGTACCATTTTGACCTAATGATTAATTTCAAGCAGATCAAATTAAAAAATGAGTTAGCCACTTTAAAATGAACTTGATAACCTTTAATAGTGGTTTATTAATTTGGACTGAATAGTTACCAGTTATTACAACATCTGTGAGGTGAGTTCCAAAAATTAGACTGCTAAACCTTCCTCCGGGAGCATCTCTTCCTCTTCCATATGAAGGTAATACAGGAAGTTGGGGCCATTCTGATTCATCCTGTCAATGAATGTGGTAATGTAAAAGTATGATGTTAATCGATGCTTAACTAAATGTTATCTTTGTTTGTATTTGAAGTTAAATAGGGTGAAGACAAATATGGAGCAAAAGAAACAAGGGAAGGATAGAAATAAAATGGAAATATAGTAGAATCATACTTATATATTAATAATATTTTAGTATCAGTATTGTATAAGTTAAATGTTTATTTTTATATAATTGAAATTTATAATAAATAAACATTTTTATATATTAATTATATTATAATTAAAATCCATAATAAATTAATATATTTAAATATAATTACAGTTTAGAGTTATAATAAATAGTTTTACAATGAATAATTGAAATTAAAATAAAACTATTGAAATTCAATTAAGAGATATAAATAACTTTTTTAAAAAATAATAGTTTGAAATGGTTTTAAGATCATTTTTTTGGCTAGATCTTGGGGTAGTATGTAAAATGCACATACAAAAGAGAAGAGAGAATGTCTAATTGAGTGTATTCTAAGTAGATTTGATTTTCTGTCTTGTGTAACATCATCTTTCATAAATAATGATATATAGTCCAAATGCTACAACGTAAGAACTATCACATATACTGTGAAAAAATCATTACAAAAGGAAGGGGAAAATATAGTGGCAATTATACTGCAATAGGATATACCTGAGATGCAAGAATAACAGCATCCTTGTGGAGAAAAAGAGTGAAATGACTTGTGAGATTAAAGGATCCTGTAAGCCATTTCCCAGGTGGCACAATAAGTTGTGCACCCCCATCAGATGCAACTCGGCTGAGTTTGCTTATTGCAGATTGAAAGGCCTTTGTGTTTGAGGTTTTGCCATCACCAACCCCACCAAAATCTGTCAAAACTGCACTATGTTTTCGACAATTTATGGCAGGGTATTCAATGTTAACCAATTTACTGGCTACTCTGCATTGTGCTACCTTCACATTTAGTGATCCCAACATAAGAACTAAGGATATCACACCAATGACCTGCACAAAACAATAACAATTCGTCGTAAAAAATTCAACGTAGCCCTTTAGAAAAATAATTGAATAATTAATCCAAAAGACAGGTTTTCTCTTGTCTTAGACACAAAATAAGCATCATGAAATAATAAGACCATGATGGAAAACAGGTATATGAACTAAAACATGGTTATTAAAATGATATGTCTTCATGTAAAAGAAAAACTCGAGATGCGATAATAAAAATTACATAGGAATTTTGGATTCGTGGACATATCTCCATGGTATGAGACATGGCAGAGTGAAGTTTTAGTTTCTTACTTTTATTGCACAAAAGATACAAACACGGGCAAATATATATAGAGAAGATTACCAACACAAAATCCAAAGATATATGGAATATATGAAGGCAATTATTATAATTATAAATAAATAATATCCTGTCTATTGACTGAATCTTATTTTTTAATTTCAATGGAAAATAATCAATAGCTTAAACTTAAGAGTAAATGTATATTTTTCCTATAAAAAGATAACTATTTTAAAACTATAAATGGTCCAAATTAGAGATAAAAAAAAGAAAATTTTAATATAGAATTTACAAAAAAATCAAACTAAGACTAGAAAGCTTTAATATTAATATAAAATGAAAAATTATAAATAAATAACACCCTTGTGTCTTGTGTATTGAGTGAATATTATTTTTTAATTTTAATAGAAAATAATAAATAGCTGAAATTTAAGAGGAAACGCATAATTTATAGAAAATGAAAATAAAAATATTTTAAAAATATAAATGGTCAAAGCTAGAGAAAAAAAAATAATGTAGAAAAAAAATAAAAGTAATTTAAACTGTAATTATGTTTGATAAAATTAACTGAAAAATGAGTTGAAAGTTGAAAAAATAACTTATTAAAATTATGTCTGATAAGGCATTTAAGTTGACTTTTAATTTTTTTTCTACTAGCTAAAAAATTTATTTGATTGTTCGTAAATAAACTTTTTTTAATAGTTTCACAGTAACTTCTAACGTTTTTTTTAAATGCGATTTGAAGTAATGTTTTTTTTTTAAATAATGCTTGAAGTAACGTTTTTTTAAATATTAACTTTTAATTTTTTATAATTTCTTTTACTTTTATCATCAATATATTTATTCATTTCTTTGTTACCTTTTTATATAAATCGTAATTTTATTATTTTTTTATCATTTTATATTTTTGAGCTACTTCAATGACTAATTTTATAAAATACTTTTAATTTAATAAATTAATTTTTTAACTTAGAACTACCTGCTAATCTTTTAACTAGTTTTGTTAAATATAAACTAAATTATAAATGTTTCATAAAACTACTTGAAAAGTATAAAATAATAAAAAAAATATTATTTATTTAAAAAGAACCATCGTAATTTAGATAAATATATTGAAAATAAAAATAAAAATAATATAAAAAAATTAAATGTTAAAAATTAACATTTTAAAAAATGTTATTTCAAAACGTTAAAAAAAAGTTTGAATATTAATATAAAGTGAAATTTTAATATAAAAAATCTCGTCGTTAAAGGAAAATTTGAAAAGGATAGGCAAGTATATAAAGAGGACTATCAATACTAAATGCAAATATGAAACAATAAATAGTTTAAAATCCTCACAATATTTTTTCCCTTTGATCTCGTTTCATTGCATATCGATCTCGTGTTATTTCATATTTCTCATTCTTCTCTTCTTGTTTCTCTTTTCTGTAGAAAGTACAGTCAAAATATTAATTAGGATAAATATTACTCTTTATGGAATATAAGAGAACTATATTTATAAATAATTAAAAAATATTTTGTGTATTGAATGGGTACTATTTTTAACTTTAGTAAAAAAAAACTAAATAATTTAACTTAATAGGAAAACATATTTTTTCTATAAAAAAATAATTATGTTTTTCTTTACAAAACATGCAACATGTCCTGGGTACAAAGAAGATTTTGATCTCAAAAACTTTGGTTATGAAATAATTTTTTAGAAAAATATCCAAATTCATTAATATTGCTTCTTCCGCTCCATTTATAATTATCACATAAGAGGAAAAAAAATCCCCAAATAATTGTTATTCTAACTTTTTAATAATGAAATATTAATTATTATTTTTATTTATATCTCTTATAATATTAATGTTGAAAAAAAAATATAAAAATAAATTAATGATGATATAATATTATTTTTATAAAATTATCATTTTCTTTTATCTATTTATTTATTTTTCCTTCGTAGGTGTAAAATTACTTAGCTTGATGATTATTTTTGGACTGATGGAGTATAATTATTAATATTAATTTTAAAACTTTTCTTCATGATTGAGTTGTGCATTAATTTGAAATATGAACGTAAGTAACTCAATCGAAACGATTTTGAAAGATTAAAAGTTCATAGTTAATAAGATAATTTATATTTAACAATATTTATGGGCTTGATTTCTAACGTAAAAGTAACTGTGAACATTTAGATATGGTTAACTACCTCCATACAATCCCAATTAACACAGCTGCAGACCTTCTTTGACGTACAGCAATTAAGAATTTCTGCTAATAATGGAAAACCCATGAAGCCACTTCCCTGTCATATCCCGAATAACTCCCCAGCACCCATACGCTACCATCCACATTCACTTTCGCAATAGTGGACACCAACTAACATTGATGATTTTAAATACATTAGTCAAGTAATTTTTTATTCATAATTAATTAGGTATATAAATGTTCTTGTTCGATTAATTAAAAGTTTACTGTTAAGATTTCTAAATGATAAAAGGAAGAAAAAAAAAGTATTGATATATTGTGAAAAATAAAAACTATAATTTGAACTACAAATAAATCATATATAGATAATGTGATACAAGAATATAAGTTAATTGGTGGTTACATAATCAAGTCATGCATATTTTTCTTTCAATCTTAATTATTAAAATATGATAGGGCTAACTTTGTTTGTCTAATGTTTATTTTTTAGAGTTTAAGTCAAAAGATAAGGTGTATGTATATTAGAATTTGAATTTTTATTCTTAAAAGTTAATTTAAATGTAAAGTGAAAGATTATATTTTATTAAACGAACCTTAGTTGAATGAATGTATTGGAATTTGTTTTTGTTTCAACTTTCAAGAGAGCTTATTTATTATAGTTGATGGCAATCTTCACTATAAATAGATAGGAGAATTAATGGAGAAACATAATACATGAAGAGAGAATGTGTGTGAGAAGAGAGTTTGTGAAACAAAGTCACTTTGTTGAGAGAAAAGTATTTTTGTATGAGAGTGTTATCATTCTTTGTAACTATTGAGTGAGGTACTCAGGTTTATAGAGTGATACACTGTTTGGGATGAGTTACAATCTTGTAATAATTTTTGTGACAGGAAAATACTTTGAGTCGGTTTCATAGAAGTAGGCAAGAGGTGTCGAACCACGTTAAATTCTTATATTTATTATTTTTGTTCTACACTATAATCTGTGTGTGTTCTCACGATCCTTTATAAGAATGGGTAATTTTATTTGTGAGAACATTCATTACCCAACAACATTCATATTAAACCGTTGATTTTCCAACAATTTTTCCTTTATATTGACATAGATACATACATTTTATTCTTATTCCTAGACTCAAGAATCATATGGTGGAAATTAATGTAACAAAAAATTATGGTGGTTATTAATCAGATTCTTAACTAGTGTCAATCACACAAAACATTAAACATGAATTTAATAATTTAGTTCACATAAACCATATATTCAAAAGTGAAATTAACCCTTTAAAAAATGTGAAACTAATTAATTATAAAAAGGTTTAAATGCAGGTTCATCCTAATCAAACTCTAAGAAAATTAGAAACTCATAGAAATTAGGGAAAAAGAAAACAAAGTTATGAAAGAGAAATGAGGATATAAAGCCATAAATATTCAAAAAATTATGGTGGTTATTAATTAGATTCTTAAATCCTATACTCCTATATCAAGTCATGCATATTTTTCTTTCAATCTTAATTATTAAAATATGATAGGGTTAACTTTGTTTGCCTAATGTTTATTTTTGTAGAGTTTAAGTCAAAAGATAAGGTGTATGTATATTGGGATTTGAATTTTTATTCTTAAAAGTTAGTTTAAATGTAAAGTGAAAGATTATATTTTATTAGACGAACCTTAGTTGAATGAATGTATTGAAATTTGTTTTTGTTTCAACTTCCAAGAGAGCTTATTTATTATAGTTGATGGCAATCTTCACTATAAATAGAGAGGAGAATTAGTGGAGAAACACAATACATGAGAGAGAATGTGTGTGAGAAGAGAGTTTGTGAAACAAAGTCAATTTGTTGAGAGAAAAGTATTTTTGTATGAGAGTGTTATCATTCCTTGTAACCATTGAGTGAGGTACTCGTGTTTATAGAGTGATACACTGTTTAGGGTGAGTTATAATCTTGTAATAAGTTTTGTGACAGGAAAATACTTTTTGAGTCGATTTCATAGAGGTAGGTAAGAGGTGCCGAACCACGTTAAATTCTTATATTTATTATTTTTGTTGTGTAATCTTTGTGTGTGTTCTCACGATCCTTTATAAGTATGGGTAATTTTATTTGTGAGAACATTGATTACCCAACAACATTCATATCGTTGATTTTCCAACAATTTTTCCTTTATAATGAGATAGATGCATACATTTTATTCTTATTCCTAGACTCAAGAATCATATGGTGGAAATTAATGTAACAAAAAATTATGGTGGTTATTAATCAGATTCTTAACTAGTATCAATCACACAAAACATTAAACATGAATTTAATAATTTAGTTCACATAAACCATATATTCAAAAGTGAAATTAACCCTTTAAAAAATGTGAATCTAATTAATTATAAAAAGGTTTAAATCCAGGTTCATCCTAATCAAACTCTAAGAAAATTAGAAACTCGTAGAAATTAGGGAAAAAGAAAACAAAGTTATGAAAGAGAAATGAGGATATAAAGCCATAAATATTCAAATATCGTTGCTACAACTTTCTTCAATCTTCAATGACAAAGAATAACTCTCAAAGAGTCATAATGCTACTTAATAGTTACATTAAAAGGAATAGTATTCCATAAAAGAAAATAATGCCCTTGATACATAATAACTCACATCACAACTCATCATCTTCTGACACTATTTTCTAATTATTATTTCTACCATAAGTAATAGTGTTTAACGTTCAAATACATCCATGCTATTAGAAGACCTTTTTAATGGAACAGGTCTTCAACTGAACATTTTCAATGGACAGTTTGTCATTGGGAAAAGGACAATCGAATTTCCCTTTCTCTGGCAACAATTGACAAGTGTTAGGAGTGACATTGCTCGTAACTCCAGCAACATCAGTGCAATTCCACTGAAGCTTCTTCTTTTGTTCACTCACTTGGATACTCACATTAGAAATGCAGATTCCTGTGAAAGGGTCATTAGAAATTCCTTCAAGTTTTGCAGAATATGTGACATTCGTTGCAACAACATCTCTGTAATTTATTCCAGTAATATTAGGAAGTGCTTTGGGATCAAAGGCAGGGTCAGGGTGTGATCCATAAGAGCCAGTCATCCAAAATACATATTTCATGGTGCTGAGGGTCATTCCTTTGACAAATATGTCTTTAACATATCCACCTCTACCAACTGCTGTTTTGATTCTAACTGCTGATTGAGTGTTGATGGCAGTGATATCTTCAACTCTAACATCTTGGATTCCACCAGACATTTCACTCCCTAAAGCAATCATGGCACTATCAGGGGAAATACATGTGAGCCTTCTAATGACTAGGTGTTGAGTTGGCTTTCCAAATTTAATTCCATACTCATCCCAACCACTTTTTACTGCCACACAATCATCACCAGAAACAATGTAGCAGTCTTCAATCCTAGTGTTTGTACATGAATCTGTGAACAAGAAGAAAATAAAAAGTAGGAAAAATTAGACAGTGGTTGTCAACTAATATGGTCAGTCCTAGTAACAGATTTTTTTTTAAAATATGAATGCCACTATTTGCACTACTTCAATTGAAAATATGTTAGCAAACTGAAAACTATAAAAATATATATATGTGGAGAAAGCTTATAAATTTTGTTACATAAGTTTGGCATCAAAATTCAAAAGGCAATGTAAATAAGTATATAATAGAAGAACAAACACTTTACCTGGGTCAATTCCATCTGTGTTTGGAGAGTCCACTGGTGCGAGAATGGTAAGCCCTTTTATTGTTATGTTACTGAAGATATAAAGCTTGATCAGAATAATGAAACATACTATGTACATCAAGAAAATAGAATGCACCAAGGTTGAGAAATGTGAACAAAGAAGCCTTATCAAACCTGCTGTAAATTGGATGGACAAACCAGGATGGGGAGTTGACCAAAGTGAGATTTGATATTTGGATTTGATCAGAGTACATGATCTCAATCATGTATGGCCTGGTGAGATTCAATTGGTTCTTGTGGAACTTGTCCCACCAATAAGATCCTTGCCCATCAATAGTACCATTGTGACCTAATGACCAAATTCAAATAGGTCAAATTGAAAATGACTTAGCCACTTTAAAATGAAGTTAACAACCTTTAACATTCATCTATTACTTAGGATAAATAGTTACCGGTAATTACAACATCGGTAAGGTGAGTTCCAAAAATTAGACTGCTAAACCTTCCTCCGGGAGCATCTCTTCCTCTTCCATATGAAGGCAGTACAGGAAGTTGGGGCCATTCTGATTCAACCTGTCAATGTGGTAATGTAAGTGACCCTTTAGTGGATTACACTTTATAGGAAAACAACAGTATGAATAAACAGATATCAATTTTGTTGTATTTCTAAAAAAATAAAGTGTTGTCAGTTGTTGTCGAACTAAACATTGTCTTTATCCATATTGGAAGTGAATTAGGGAAAAAAAGAAATAAGAGAAAAAGGAATATAAAGGACAAAATAAAGGAAAATCGTACTTATATGTTGACTATTTTAGTCTTTGTAATAGTAAATGCATAAGTCAAATATTTATTGTATATAATTAAAATTCAAAATAGATAAACATTTTTTAAGAATTTAATTTTTATGTATTATTAGTTTTAAATTATAGGAGATCAAATATATAGACAAATATAAAAGGAATGTAATTTGAGACGATGGAGAAATAATCCTTTTTACTAGATGTGGAGTAGTGTATGTATATCTAGCTAAGAACAAAGAAGAGAAGAATATTAAAAAAGTTTAATTAAGAGATTGAGAAAGAAGTGAGAATTTCACTCTTCAAATTGTCTATTTTAAATTATAATGTAGGACTGGAATTGATTTTCTATCTTGTGTCACATCCTTAATAAATCGCGATTGCTCAAATGCTACAAACTACAAAGTAAGAGAGCATCATATATATACTCTGAAAAATTCAATACAAAAAAAGAGGGAAAAAGTAATGGCACAGTAGGAAATACCTGAGATGCAAGAATAACAGCATCCTTGTGGAGAAAAAGAGTGAAATGGCTTGTAAGATTAAAAGGTCCTGTTAGCCATTTTCCAGGTGGCACAATAAGTTGTGCACCCCCATCAGATGCATATTGGCCGAGTTTTCTTATTGCTGATTGAAAGGCCTTTGTGTTGGATGTTTTGCCATCACCAACTCCACCAAAATCTGTCAAAACTGCACTATGCTTTCGGCAATTTATGGCATAATATTCAGTGTTTTTCAATCCTCTGCCTACCTTGCATTCTACTACTTTCACATTTAGTGATCCCAATATAAGAACTAAGGAGATCGCACCAATGACCTGCACAAACCAATAATTCATCACAAAAAAATCAACCAGAACATTTAAGAAAAAATAATTAATGCAAAAGCTGACATGTTTCCTTGTCTTAGACACAAAATAAGCATAGTGAAATGAGACTATGGTAGAGAACAAGTATATGAACAATACACCAACCAAAAGTTGGTTACAATAATTATAATTCAAATGGAAATGCATACATGCATAAGAAAAAACTGCATTTGGTGGTTATTCATGACAAAAATATGTGATCATGTACGAGAAAATTTCAAGATACGAGAATAAAATTACACAGAAAATTCTTACCTGTGAACACAGCTTCATAGTCTGAGACATGACACAGTCAGGTTTTAGTTTTCTACTGTTTCTTGCACAAATGATACAAGCATAGGCAAATATATATAGAGGAACAATGATGTTTTATTATTTTAAAATTCTCTCATTAGTCATTACTCATATTAATTAATTCACATTTTTCATTCTTCTCCTCCTGCCTCTCATTTTTTGTTAAAAATTTTACTCTATATGGAATATATGAAGACAGCTATAGTTATAAATAAATAAATACCAAAGTAATAACCTGTGTATTGACTGAATATTATTTTTAATTTCGATAGAAAAATATAAATAGCTTAAGTTTAAGAGGAAATGCATACTTTTTATTAAAAAAATGACTATTTAAACGTATAAATAGTCAACGTTTAAGATAAAATAGAAAATTCTAATATAGATTTTTTTAAAAAGTAATTCAAACTAAGACTTGAGAATTTGAAATATTAATATAAAAGGGAATTTTAATATGAAAAAAATTCTTGTAGCAAAAGGAATATTTGAAACCAAATAATGATTTCAAAATTTTTAAAATGTATAAAATTAAGTACAAAGACGTTGACACAAAGAAAGAAAGAAAAGATTCAAATCTTTTTTTTTTAAAGTTCAAAACCATAATTCTTTTATTACTTAAAATAATATACATGGGTGAAAAAAAATTCCCTCTAAAAGTTGATTATTTTTTTAATTTGAAATGCATTAAAACAGTAACATTTAATAGTAAAGGATCAATCAAGATACCATTTTATTTTGTTCCTATAATTATGGTAGTAACTAATTAAAAAATAGTTGCATTAATTTCTTAAATTAAGAAATAAAAATTTAATTATTATTCTTAGTCTTGTGTGAAAGATCACGAGTATCCCTAACCATGGTGTGACAATCTCTGATCAAAAAATTTTTACACACACATAGATAATTGAACATGATTTTTCGATTAAATAAATCGTTCATTTAAAAACTCTTTACGATTTCTTGAAAAATTAAAATTTTAATATATGACATAAATGCTTTCTAGAAAATGTATAAATATTTTTTTAAAATTAAAAAGTTATAATTAAATTCAGATATTTAATTTCAATGACGTACGTAAAAAGTGTTAGCAATATTTTCCTTCATTTTGAACTTTTTTAGGTCATTTTCAAAAAAAAATATGAGGAACATCTTCAATTTAAATATTTAGAAAAGTTTATAAATGCTTTTTTGAAATTTTTTATTTTAAAATGGAATTAATTACAGTGCACTTAACTATGACATTTTTATACATACTAGAAAAAAAAAATAAGAGATTTAAGTTCATAAGTCTACACTTACATAATACTACCAGTGTGACATAATGATGAAGGACGGATACAGTAGCGTATCAAAGGAGATCGAATTTTTATTTATATAATTATTTAAATATTGAAGTTTTAATAAATAATTGATAACTATTAAAAAATATGATTATTCTTATTTAGTGTACATGTTTCTTTAGATAATTTTGTTTTCTAACTAATTATAAAAATCACATTTAAATCAAACAGTTATTAGAAAAAATAACTCATCAAATTCAGTGATTAGAAAAAAATAATTCCTCCAATGTGAACATCTTTTAGTTATTTTTATTTTAAATTTAAAAATAAGAAAATAAAGGAAATTGGTAATTGAGGCACGTAGTATCGGTTTTCAACTTATTATAAATAATAAGTTTTAAAATATATTTATTATTAATTTTATGAATAAAATTAGAGATATGATTTACTATTAGAAAATTTTAACCAAATTTCAAGACAAAAGCATATTATTCTTTATTAATATATTTTTCTTTTTGTTTCTTCTCATATATAAACACAAAGTATCTTAAGGAAGGAGGCCAAAATCTGTTTGTCCTCTTGAATCTTGTTCTTTAAGATTGCAACGAGCTATGTGAAAAATATGCGGTTATAGATTGGATCTTTTACCCGTATTTGGGAGGTAAGAATCCAAATAAAAATGATTAGTCAATTTTTTTAATAAAAATTAATTATTAACAAAATCAGTAACATGATAAAAAAAATAAAAAAATAAACGATCAATACGAGCTAATACAGTGAGTAATGGAGGTTGGGTCAAATCCAGAGAACATGACACGTGTTAAGGAGAAGGGGCATAGTGGTCGAATTCGAACTAATACGCGTGAAAGAAACACTAATTAACTAGAAAATAACATCAAGAAAGAAAAAAAAAAAAAAAAAAGAGTCATCGCCATGGAAGTAGTTACTAGTAAGGCACAACACGCTGTTATTTTGTTGTTATCTTTCCAAATTGCAACGAGGAGGAGAACAATTTGATTTTTAATTACCATGTTAACGTTTTAATCGTAGTTGTTAGACCCAAAAATGCTGACGAACTTTTATACATATGAACATTAGTTTTTGAAAAATTATATATAAACATCCAATATGTGAATTGGCATCTAATGAGAGTGACATAAATACATGTATTACAGAGAGACACTTTGTGTCTATTTACATATTTTATATAAAAATAAAAAGAAAAAAGATTTAGAATCTAAAAAAATGTAACTAACAATATGAGAGTAATTCATAATTATCAGGAGAAAGTAATAAAAGTTTAAAATTTATTAATGATAGATAAAACAATTTAAAACTTGTGTACACCAAATGATTTGATATAAAGAGACATATAAAAAAAAAAGTGATATTTGTTAGATGTTTAAAAGATATGAATGTTAATGTTATCACTCTTAATTTTTTGTTACATGCAATTTGACTATTTACCTGTTACATAATTTAAAAGCAAATTATCTAAATTGAAATTAAACAATTGATAATTTATTGTCAGCCATCATAAAAAAAGAGTGTTAATATTTTGACACTTTAATATTTCACTAATATTTTTATTTTTTTCTATGGTATCATATTACTTATTATACTTTATATTTTTTCTCTTTAGCTGATTTCTATTAATATTTGGATGTCAAAATATATTTTTTCAAAAAAATAAAAAAGAACCTTGTATTCACGCAGCTCTCAAGTGATACTTTAACAGGTAAAAATGCCGATGTTGAGAAGTTGTGAATGTAATTTGTGATTTGTGATTCGCTGGGTTAGGCTCTCCGCAATCCCTCAGCCTCTCATTCTGCAATCCTACTTCCACATTTGTCATCGTACTTCGCTTCAACTTCTACCCTTTCTCATTCTCCAAATTACCCAAATGCCACAGTCTTCCTTTAAAAATAAAAAATAAAAATTTATATATACATATTAGATAATACCGAGTTTTTAGTTGATTTACAAGAAGCAGCAGAAATAGTATTATTATCCAATATTCCAATAATCGGATCAATGTGATGTGCCGAGACCAAATACGGTCGCATAATATACATGTGATTTGAAATAATGTTATTATCATTTACCTTACAATATTGCTAAATCATATTCAGGATACGTTTAAGAGTTGAATTTAAGAAAAGGGTGTTTTATTTATTTTATTTTTACTGAAAGAAGTGTTTGTTTCTTATATATATTTTATATTTTCAAAATAAAATTTTAAAAAATAAATAATAGATAACATGTTTGGTTGGACATGTGCAGGCCAAGACTTTACTTAAATAATGTGTTTTTCATCAAAATAAGAGTGGAACCTGTCAAAACTTGACACTACCCAACCTATTTCTATTTCTAGATTAACAGTTAGGTTCTTTAGTGCTAGTTGTTAGGTATTAGAATTGCGCTGGATGAAAGGCTTCACCGAGCATCATTTATTTTTTAATTAAGGCAAAAGCTATTTGATGAAATGGTTTTATTGTAATTTTCTCAAACAATAAAAAAAAAATTAGTGTAGGAATAAAATTACAGTAAGTAAAAGCTGTAAGAATCGGAAAAAAATGATGGGCCCAAAGGTTTTTTTCTTAGGATAATTGACCCAAAGGTTAGAGACCTATCTATTATGAAAAGTCCTCAATCGAATAGTCCAATTTTTAAAACTACATTCTATCACTTCACACTAACAAGAAAATTTTAAACAACTTTTTTTTGGGAAGAGAATTTTCTTACTTTGCATGATTAAATGAATAATACAGTACTATCACTGGCAAATAAATTTAGAATCCTTCTTTTTAATTCAATAAAAATAGTCTATCACTGTTTTTTTTTATATTATAAAGTATTCATGTCAAGAGTAGCAAGAAATGCTTAAGAAATCCTAACAAGTCCTTTTTGTATTACCTAGGGTGACTCAAGAGACTCACTCTTACTGATTGAATATAATTTAGTCTAATATCAAAGATTCAGTTGTCTAATATCAAAGACCTAATTATCGTACTTTGGACAATCCACTCATTATAGTTGGTTGGCGTACTTGGATGGATAGTCCACAATCTCTCAAGTATTGAACATGAAAGTCGTGGGCACTTTATGGTTAAAAAAATCCTCAATGGATATTTAAGTTATTGTTATACTTGACCAACCAAGTTAACTAAACGATCCAGAATCTCACTAGTGATGAGTTTAAAAGACAAGAACATTGTGTTATTTAGTGGCATAATCTTCAATTAATTTTAATAAATCTTTTTCACATGACCCGTGTAGATCAAGGGAGATTAACTTTATCTATAAAATTTGATTGAGTTCAAGATCAAAGGCCCAATTATCTTACTTTGCTAACTTATTTATTATGATCTATCAACATACTTAGATAAATGATCCATAGTCCCTCACACATTAGACCTAAAAGACATAAAGTGCTTGGTATGATTAGTCGATTTTTTCTGATGAGTTTATGCTTAATTAGTTGTCGTATCTGAATGGTATTTGATTTTTGTAGTTAAAATATTCGTAAAAGATTTTCTACATTAAATTTTACCTTTTTTTATTCTTGTTGAGTCATAATGTTTTGCTAAATAAAATGTTACAATGGGTTTAATGTAATTAAGACAAGTGTTGGGTGTGAGATGTAAGAGGTTCCCACAGCTATAGTTGTTCCACGAGGTTTAATTTATTTTTATTGAAGTGAACCGACCACCACCTCATTGTTGCACAGTACACAAAATTTTGGTCTATAATTATATGCAACCTCCCTCTCTTCACAATCATCACATCCCTTACTCGCAGGCGAACACAAACACTCTCTCTTTGCCTCTTGGCGCAATTCGATCGAAGCTATCTACCCTTCCATGGCGGCAGGACTCTCCACCGCCGCAATCTTAAAGCCCTACAATCTCGTCCAACCCCCAATCCCTCTTTCTAAACCAACCACATCACTCTTCTTCAACCCCTTAAGATGTTTCCATCACAGTACAATCCTTCGAGTTCGACCCAGAAGAAGAATGAGCGGCTTCACCGTTTGCGTCCTCACGGAGGATTCCAAAGAGATCAAAACGGTCGAACAAGAACAAGAACAAGTGATTCCTCAAGCCGTGTCAGCAGGTGTGGCAGAGAAGTTGGCGAGAAAGAAGTCCCAGAGGTTCACTTATCTCGTTGCGGCTGTCATGTCTAGCTTTGGCATCACCTCTATGGCAGTCTTTGCCGTTTATTATAGATTCTCCTGGCAAATGGAGGTATATTAATTCACACTGATTTTAGTTTTATTTAGTTTGGTCTATGTTTGTGCTATTTTTTTTTTTTGCATCTGAATATTGAGTTTGTGTTGGCATAGGGTGGAGATGTTCCTTGGTCTGAAATGCTAGGCACATTTTCCCTCTCCGTCGGTGCTGCTGTAAGTCCTATACTCCTATATCTATTTATTATGAAATTGGGTATATAATTCAATTCTGCGTCTTGAATTCAATTGGGTATGTCTAATTTTCAGGTGGCTATGGAATTTTGGGCAAGATGGGCTCATAGAGCTCTTTGGCATGCTTCCTTGTGGCACATGCACGAGGTATGCTTCCGATTCTTCAATTTTGCATTTTTTTTTTATGTGCCATGATCCAATAAATTATTTCGACAATTCAACAAAGAGAATTTTTTATAATCTCATTCATTAAAACATGAGCTTGAATTGTTGCTTTGCAGTCACACCATCGACCAAGAGAGGGACCGTTCGAGCTCAACGACGTTTTCGCGATAATTAACGCTGTCCCTGCGATCGCTCTTCTCTCATACGGTATTTTCCACAAGGGTCTGGTCCCTGGGCTCTGTTTTGGTGCAGTAAGTCAGTGTATCTTTCGTAATCTAATTTTTTAATCCCTCAATTAACGGTTTCATTGGGATCCGTTAATTGAAATTAAGAATGATAGTGGTTTGACTGTTCATCTTTGAGCAGGGCCTTGGAATCACGGTATTTGGGATGGCCTACATGTTTGTCCACGATGGATTAGTTCATAAGAGATTCCCTGTGGGTCCCATTGCCAACGTGCCCTACTTCAGAAGAGTTGCTGCTGCTCACCAAGTAATTATAAACTTCACATTTATTTAGTAAAACAAATTAGAAAAGGAACGTGTTTTGGGTGTTTGTTTCTGTTTCTTGTGGAATAGGATCTGAATTATGATCTTATGACCTTGAATTTTTGTTGTCTGTATTCAGCTCCACCATTCGGATAAATTCAACGGGGCGCCATATGGCCTCTTTTTGGGACCAAAGGTGTGAGCCACCTTCCTATTTCTCTTCTCTAGTATTTTAGTTTTTTAAATAGGTTTTATAGATCCCACAAAAAAAGACTTCTAGATGTTTACTTTTGTATTTTTTACACA
Source organism: Glycine max (assembly GCF_000004515.6). NCBI lineage: Eukaryota > Viridiplantae > Streptophyta > Magnoliopsida > Fabales > Fabaceae > Glycine > Glycine max. Next base: position 46,169,669 of record NC_038246.2, read on the forward strand.
TTTTTTATGGTTTCATTAAATTTTTTAATAAGAGTTTTTTATCTCAAAATTTTTCATTTCAGATCCCTCGAATTTTTTTATCTATTAATAGTATTTTAAAAATAAAAATTTAATGATTAATTTATAAAACTTATTACGAGGAACTAAATATTTTTTATATAAAAAAATTTATTATCCTTTTCTGACTTTTTTCCCATTAAAAAAGGCTTTATTTGCACTATACATTCACAAAATTCACCTGTTTTTGTATTATTAAAAAATTGAAAGTATACTGCAATTTTTTTGGTACAAACACTGCAAATTTAAAATCCATTTAATTTTCGTGAGATTGGAAATTTATTTCTTTTTTTTTTCATTGGTATTTACTTCACTAGAGGTTTGCATATATTTCTTCCAGTGCTAATACCCTTTATGCGATCAATTATGGTACAGGAAGTTGAAGAAGTGGGAGGGCTAGAAGAGCTAGAGAAAGAGATAAGTAGGAGAATCAGGTCCGGTTCATGACCATGCCAAGCTAGAGTTGTTTGAAAGAATTGACTGTAGAAGAAAGGGAAACAATACAATTAATGAATGAAATGATTTGCATCTTTTTTTGCTTTCATACAGCTATATATTCATATTATAGCAGAATATAATATAAAAGAAAAATAGGTTAAAAGTTTATAGATATATGAACAGAACATGTCCGTGCCTTCGGTTATTTATTTATTCTGTTTTATTTCATAATTGAAGAGAAAATGAACATGATCTGTCGTCGTCTGTGCCTTCATTTTTTACTCACTTCTATTTCAAAAAAAGAGAAGAAAATAACATATATGTTGCCCCACCTCCAAATCCAAATCACCCCAAATTGTGTCACTCTTGCCTGATAATTTTTCCACGGGGCATGAAGCTACGTATTGCAAATTTGCAATCTAACCAGTAACCACCATTTACATGCTCTTTTTGGACTTCATCTTGAGCAGAGTTTGTGACCATATAAGTAATTTTCTTTGAAAAGAATAAGGCATTCTTTTTTGCTTCTTGAAGTCGGCGAGTGTTAGTTTTAGTTTTACAATGAGTATAGAAATTTGGCTTAATTTCCTTTTCATAAAAAAGATACTACACTTTACTTTGTTGAGTTTGCTTAAAATATATGTATTTTATATTTTTATATTGAAAAATTGTTATATTTGATAAAAAGTTAATTGAAAGCTTAAAAATTAATTAGCTGAAAGCTAATAAATTAATTTCTTATATTTAGAGAGTTTGATAAAAAATTAATTGTTGAAAAGGCTTATAAATATAAAATAATATAAAAGGACACTTTATATAGTTTTTATTTTATAAAAAATTTATATTTTAGATGATTATAGTTCTAGGTTTTCCATTAATTTGAATTTCTTATAGTTTTTTGTTACAAAATTCTTTTGGTTTTTGTTTAAAAGATCAACTATATTTGCTAAATTTTTAAAATAAATAATATTAATTAAAAAAATTAATAATGTGATGTAAAAGGAAGAATCTTATTAAAGTATTAAGGGTAAAAATGAAAATAGTATATTAGGTAAGGAACAATTTTTAAGTTGAGAAGGGAGAAATTTCTCATGGCATTATCTATTTATCTTATCCTCTAAATTCTTTCTGGGGGCAAATTCCTCTGTTCATGCACATTTTAATATATTAATAAATTTTAAACACATACACTTATAATATTCACTTTATAAGTAATATGAAACTCATAATAAGAATTATTTGTTTTTTGATATTATTTTTCGGCTCCTAAAAGACTTGAGGAGGTGCTTTTGTTGCCCATTCCTTTTACACTTGGGTATTTTTTCCATGATAGATAATTTGGAAAGAAGAAAAAATTGAAATAAACATTAAATTTTGCAATTATAAAATTTAAAATATCGTTAAAATTAAGTTCTAAGTTCTAAGTACTCATTTATGATATAATTATAATGTACAAATACTTATTTTCTTTTATTAATTCATGATAAGAAAAAGTACCCTAACCTAAAATCTAGTGCAAAGAATGAACTCCATGAAGACCATGACAACCCTAGTGGTTCTTATCCTCTAAACTAACAAACACGTACAACAAAATATCAGTGGTGTAGCCTGCTGTCAATTCAGTCTACGGCAAAGGCTAACTTCAGGTTTCGTAGGGATTATTAGTTACTTGCCTTATTGATCGTGCTTTTGCTTGCACATCACCATATTATTTTGTCTGTTATCTTTCGGTTTGGTTCTATCATAATCTTTGATACGTGTAAGACATATATGCTCGTTCCTGGCTTTAATTACCAATTAGTTTGGCTAAAATCGCAACCTTAGTGGTTCGTGCACTTCATCACCTTTCTCAATAGTTCCACATGGATTGGACCGCCTTTCACTTTTAATTTCTTATGTGGGGTTTAGTGATGTTTCCATTTTTGGTTTATAAGTTTTATATATGTGTCAATTTTGCGAAGCATGTCAAAAGGTCCTGTCCATCGATTTATTCAAAGAAACAACAATTGAGCCTAAGCCGCGTGTAAGTCTTCTTGGTGCAAAAGTGCAAATAATTCTAATGGATGAATCTCATAATTTGTTTTCTTTGACAACAAAATCCATTTTGTGCTGTCTAAACCCATATGATTAGTTTATCTTATCTTGCTAATTAACGACCAAAGCTGGCACAAAATTGACTGAGCTAGCATCACTAATTAAATTACGACTTCATTGCTCAAGATAAGAATCAGGAAATAATTTCAAGGAAAAAAACAAATTGCGAAACTTATCTATCTTTAAAACTACACAGTACAAAGAGTAAAGTAATGCATCGTGTTGATTAACTAATGTTATATTTCGGTTGATGAAGTTTGTGTAAGTAGTCTTCTTCATACATGCTTTCCAACATGTTTAAGTAGGCTTCTTGTGTAATTTGTCATGTGTGTCGTTGTAATTGCCAGAATTCCATAGTTCTTCACTTCTACGTTCAGGTAGTTATAACACATGTCAAACGTGTCATGGATAATAGAGAGACATTGTGGGATCCTAATTGGTACTGTCAACACTGTGTAGCCTGACCATAGGCCAACAGAAAGATATTAACTACCATGTGAAGTATATGAGAAGTGGGGCTTGCTTGCGTTGTGACCCTGCAAGAAATGATTTTCTATTGTGTTAGATACATATAAATGAATCACTAGCTAGTATCAACCTAGAGGTAAACGAATTCTATTGTATTGTAACTTTATTGTAGCTATACCAACCCCTGAAAGGAATTGAAGAATTTAGCTGAAGGCAAATTGTTAGATGACCGTATTTGGGCGATTAACGTAATGTTCTATTAAACAGGATTGTGAAGCAGAATTGCCATCCAATTCCAAGGTGATTCATTGCACCCTTAATGAATGGTCCTGAGGGAAGCCCGGTCGAAGATATTAGCGAATAAACAAGAGGGTGTGATTATTTAGTAGTTTTTTTTATTTTTGTAGGAATGAAATTTTATTGTGACCCGAACCTAAAGCAAGTGGTACAGTTTGCAAAGAAAATGGAGAAGATCACGCGAAATGTTGGTGCGGATTCAACAGTTCCATGTGGAAACCCAAGTGCGAAATAATGAAGCCGTGCAGCCAAACCAATGAATTTTGACGTGATTAAACTGTGTAATCAACAGTTGGACATTAGATTAAAGATCAAATTATTTTGTTATTGCCTTAGATGCTTTAATTAGAAAAAATAATGTCATATACGGACCGTATACAATAGTTATACACAAGTATCATCTAATTATAAATTATGTATGATGACTTTGTTAATTCTTATAATAAATGCTTTAAAAATCATATAAAAATTATTTAGAATTAGATAATAATGTAAAAAAAATTATATCATCAGCGTGCAAGACCATTAAGCTCTTTTAATTATATATATATATATATATATATATATATATATATATATATATATATATATATATATATATATATATATATATATATATATTAAAAGTTACACATCCGCATAAATGAACTTTTAAGGCATAATTTTTTTTTTATATAATTTTTAGCATTATCGACAACTAATTTTGGGCTTTTATTCTTAACTTTGAGATTTTAAAAGATAGAATAAAAACTATTGAATAAATTTTTAAATTGAGAATATGAATGTTTACAAAATATTTCCATCTTGTGAAATCTTGAAATTTACAAGAGAGTATTTAAAGTTAGTTTATGATAATATAGAAAGTTACATATATAGAAGAAAAATGTTTGTAAGATAAAATATTTGCTTACATTAAGATATAAAAAGATTTATCTCTTGAAAAAAGATAGAGTAATTTTTTAATTTTAAAAAAGAAATTAATATATAATAAATATTTTTGCTATATTAAGTGCATTTATTTTCTAGTCTTTTAATTCCCATACTGTATTGGGCTTTCGGCCCAATGTTGAATGGACTAAAGGTCCTCTAAAACAGTTATTTATTTAGGTGCAAAGTAGTAATTCACACCCATGTATGTAATAATATTAATATTCTCAAAGGATCAAAGCTTATATACGAGATTTTTTTTTTGTGTGTGTGTGTGAGCTAGCTTATATAAGATAGTGCTTGAAAATGTAGAACACGTACTAAAAATGCTTACTCCAGATCCAGTCCATAGTAAACCTGCATCCCAAATTTCACCACATGCAAGCAGGCAGAAGGAAAAGAAGCAAAGAAAAAAAGAACAAGAAAAATAATGAACCGGTGAAAAATTAAAAGAATCACTTTATAGAGTGTTTAGAAAAGTAAGGATCATTATCAAGAAAGTGCTCATAGCTAGTTTTTTATTTATTTCATCCTTTACAAAAAAAAAAAAAACTCAATTAGAACCATAAACCAAGTGATGGTTTAAGATTATTTTTCTCTATAGAAGAGTGCTAAGAATACCTTTAAGGCTCTAACATATCCTTATAAAACTTTTTATTTTAATTAAAGTGTGTTGAAAAGAATATGTTTCATGCATTTTTAAACAGGAAAAGAAAAATCTGAACCGTTCACTAGAGCCTCAGGAATTGACGCAAAAGATGCGGGATCCTCCGGCTAGGATGAGTCCCATGACGAGGCTATTGGATAATGATAGGTCCCACACTAGACCATGATGGGACACGTGTCCGCTCGAAGGCGAACAAACACGAGCTGTCACCGTAGAAAAGAAAAGTCAGATTTTTCTAGAGTACCCTTTTCTCATCATCCGACACGTGTCCCACCACCATTCGTGATTCACATCGTTCATGTTTCTTGTTTCCTTTCCTCTCTCATCGTCTCTCGTTATTGTTATCAGTTACTTCCTCGCTCCCTCTTTCTTCTCTCTCCTTTCGGTTTTCACCTTTTCTTTTCCCACACAAGTACGTTTTCTCTAGATCCAACCACTTCCATTGCCACCAATTGCTTCTTCTTGTTTATTTTGCTCCCATACCATTAGCAACACTGTGTTAGATACTCAGATCCCCCCTCTTTTCTCTATGCCATTCCCCCAGGTTTGATTCATTGTTTTCTCATTCAAAGTTTGCATTTTTTTGTTCTCGATGGGTTCCTTTTCTTTTCTTTTAATGGGTATTTGGATCTGGTTCTTAATTATGCGTTGGAGTGATTGATTTTCAAGAAAGTTGATGTTTTTAATTCTGGGTTGAGTAGATCTTATGGTTGTGGAATTTGGGGTTGTTTGGTTTTTACTTCAATTGATGTGTTTGGTGTTCCTAACAAATTGGGTAGATCTGGTAAGTATTATAATGGTTCTTTTTCGTTTTTGGCTCTCTTTCTCTCTGATTGCAAATAGAATTTGAGGGGGTAAGAAAACGTGGTCTTCTGCTCTATTCCTTAAAAATCATTAAATCAACTCACCGAAGATGAATAATTTGCTTGAAATTTGGTGGTTATTCTGTCCAGACAATGATTCATCGTGTTTATACATTATAAAAGTCATTGAAGAACTTTAATTTCAAGCTACTATTAGTATGCACTTTTGACTTGGTTATTAGGTGGGCGGGTATTGGTGGATGAATAGATTAATTTAGGATGAATCGGTTAGTACTGTCTCAGTTGTCAACATGGTTAAAGCAGTGTTGATGCGATGTGGACATCAGTTATGTGGTTTTCATATGGATCAAGTCTTAATTTGACTTGTTAAGTAATTATCATGATCCTTGGTTTCTATGGCTTTTTTGTTTCCCAGCCAATAAGGGAAAAGTGTGTCGTTGTTTCTGAATAATTTATTAGTCAGGGCTGATACAAATTACAATGTTTAAAACAAATATGTTTGATGTGTCTTTCTGCATTACATTTTCTTTCACCCCTCCCTGCACTTCAGTCCTCAACCTGTCCTTAACAAATTTTGGCTATACACTGCTTGATGTACTGTTTCTGCATTTAATTAACATGTTTCAATCATGCTACTGTGTTCTTTTCTTTTCTTCTTTTCTAATGAATATTTTTTCATGCATTATTATTTATTAAAATGATAGAAATGCATCACTTCTATTGTTTTTAATCAAACCTGCTTAGTGTTACTAAAAATTGGAAATTAGTTGTTGTAATTTTGGTATAAAAATTTTGAATCTCTCTATATTCTTCTGTTCATGTTGTTATGTTTGTGTATTTATCTTTATGTGAATGAATATGTCTCCTTATCTTTGTGATGATTTGGCTGTGTTTTTGTTTATATTGCAGCTGGGAAGGGTGTACTGGAATCAGAGTGTAGCTGTGGGGTGCAGATTGATTACTATTCTTGTGTTGGCCTTTTCAGGATGGGCAAGTGCAAGGGTTGTGGGCAGATAGGAAGAATGGGAACAACAAATGGGTCAATGAGTTCTTATGAATTTTCGTTGATGTTGTCTCCTGTTGTTTCTTTTTGGGATTGTATGTTCCGTAAAATGAGGTATTCCTACAGACCTGAGTGGGTGTAGTGGTTAGAACGTAACTTTAGTACTAGTCTCAATACTTTAACTAAATAGAGTATATTAGCATAACAATTTAGGGAAAGGGGAGAAATTATAAACAAAAAAATGTATACAGCTTTAAAGAAATTCTCTTGAAGGATAGGAGTTCTCAAAAGTTATTTTTTTTAAGTATTTATATAGATAGTGGGTTCTATGGATAACATGGCATGTAATAAAGGGCAACGCTTGAGAAAGGCAAAGAAGAAGCAGGTGAAAGATGAGTTGGATAGACTGAAACAGGCTGAAAAGAAAAAGAGGCGCCTGGAAAAAGCTCTAGCTACTTCTGCTGCCATCATTTCCGAACTGGAGAAAAAGAAGCAGAAAAAGAAAGAAGAGCAACAAAGACTCGATGAAGAGGGTGCCGCAATTGCTGAAGCAGTGGCTCTGCATGTTCTACTCGGCGAAGACTCGGACGATTCTTGTAATGTTGTTATAAATGACTGTGAATGCAAGACCTGGAATTATAATCATAAGCTAGGCCTCTTCATGGATGAAAGAAGAGCTTGTTTTCCTCATCTAGATGGTGGTACGTGGTCTGTCTCTGCTGAAAGCGGCAAATGGTCCTTCACATCCGGCCCTCTTGAGAAGAACGTGTATGAACCCCTATATGAAGAAGCAGGATGGGGTCCTACTGGATTCTCTGTTGATCTTATAGCAGCACAAGCAGTTAGATCACTCCATATTGCAAAGGAGGCGGATGAAGCAAGGATTATCTTCTAAAGGAATGCTGAATGAAGTCTTGTTTGTGTCTTTTCTGGTCACTGGAGATGAAGTCTTAATCTTCTGTTATCTTACTGGAGGTTGTCTTCTGCATATTACTTCTATATAATATGCTTGTCAGCTACGTTCTGCTTCAGTTGTGACTGAAGAACTTTTTGCTGTGTCATCATATTTTCTTCTGATTTTCATTAACTGCATGCAAGGCTGCTAATTTTCTATTGGAGTGACTTTTCATACTCTGATTGTAATGGAGATTTATACTTTTTTGAGTTGATTACAAATAATATAAATGCTCGAGTGGAACTCAATGACTCATAATTTATATATACTTGCATTGTGGCCTCTTGGATTACGTCTCATAATTTAGTTCTCTTTCCATCTTATACAGTATAATTCTTGTGATAGTGTTAGTAGTTTAAAATTGAATAAGCAACAGTTCTGTGTTGAATCCTCACTCAAGTTGTGTTTATGCTTTAAGGCAATGTAGTTGGGCTATTTAACCATTAAGTGTACTTTTAGATTAAAGTCTATAAATAAGTTTTGGTCAAACTGAGTTTGTTTCTCCAAAACTAAGTTTGCACGCAAAATTTTAGTCTACAATATATTTTTGAGGGGTGATTAAAAATGATTTTAAACTGATTTTACTTTCAAAAATATACTTGAATCCTTCACCTGAAATTCAAACATATCCTAATTTCACTTTTGATGCCTTGTATTTAATAACTAGACTACAAAGCAGAGATAGTTACTGGTGAACAACGTGGTGCGATCACTTTCAATTCTAAGACTTTAAATTCGAGTATGTCAATCACTAATGCGAAATTATAATAATGCTCATGAGCGAAAAGAAAACAGGATGCAACACTACAGCATCTTTAGGAAGGGGCAATTGAGAATGTACCAGAAAACACTAATTTGGGGAACCAATCAAGAATCACGATGGGTAGAAGATGGTAGTGTTATTTAGCATATGCCTTACAGTTGACAAACACTAATTTCTTTTTGAGGATGGAGTTCGTGGCTATTGGCTTCAGGCCATTGACTTTTGAAGTTTCGGTGCTTGCTAAAAGGAGCCCACATTCTCTCATGGCTTACATCATAGCAGGCATCATATATACACTCTTGGATCTTGTTTGGTGCAATTTGTCCGTATTCTTTTCTCATTTAACTTGAATCGGGATAGCGAATGTGAAGTGACCTAATATAAAATTAAAGAAAAAATGTATTTTTATCTTATACATTCTGTCAAAATATGATTAATGCTCCTATATTTTTGTATCAATGAGTTTGGTCCCAAATTTTTTTTAAAAAAAACATGTGAATTTAGTCTTTTCCTTCTAAGAATTCATCATATTTTTAAATTAGTTAGACTTGATTTGATTAGGCTTAAAATGAAAACCACAAACTCAAACAATTTAATTAATAGTCCTGTCTGGATTATTGGATCAATTCTATCCAACTATTGTGTCTCTTGGATCCCGTCTCATTAATGGGTGATTCAATAACTTTGTCAATGCAAGGTGCTTTTTTTTTTCAACGACCAACTCACGTTAAAAGTTTATTCCTTGCACTCATTATACGCATTATGTATGTTGCATTTTCTGTGGTGCTCTTTGCATGTTACACAGTATCGTTCTTGTGATAACATTAGTAGATTTAAAAACGAATAAGCAACATATGTTAGATAGCTAAACTATGCAGCAAAGATGAATACTGATAAACAATGTCAACGTGGTGCCACCACTTTCAATTTTAAGTCATTAAATAAGAATCTGTTAGCTAACCAACGGGAAGCTAGCCTTATTTAATATTATTATTGATCATGAGCAAATTAAAGAAAACTGGTTGCAACACAATAGGATCTTAGGAAGGACGACTGAGAACATACAATGACTACGTAGCATATTGGTGCTAACTGCTAATTAGTTAGAGAACCAATATCAAGAATCGTACGTGATGGATTGATGGTTGTGTCATTTAGCATATGCCTTACTATAGTTGATAATGCTACTTTCATTTTGAGAATGAAGTTCATGGCTAGTGGCTTCACACCGTTGACTTTTGTTGAAGTTCTGGTGCTTGGTAAAAGGGGTCCTCGTTATCTGATGGTTTACATCATTACATGCATCATATATTCTGGATCTCTTGTTCGCTGCGCCCATATTCTTCTCTGATTAGAGGCGCTGAAGTGACCTTATGTAAATTATTAAATTAGATACAATCATTCATTTCAACCAAAAATATTTGCAATAAGAAATAACTATTTGTGTCTCTTGCAAGTGATTCAAAGTTTTAATCTTGACTATTTTTCACAAAAATAACTTTAAATCAATATCATAGTCAACAAAAAAAAACATTAATTTCTTTGGATAAAAATACTTATAAAATTAAATGATTTAGGTGATAGTAATATTATTATAACATGTCACAAATGTTTGATATAGTTTTTTTTAATTTCATTATAACATTTATAAATTTTATTATATTTAATGCTATTTTTACAGATTTAAAAAATAATATATATTTCAAATTAAATTTACGTGTCAAAGTGATTATATATATATATATATATATATATATATATATATATATATATATATATAAATACTCTTTGAAAACCTAAGCTTTTGGTAAAAGAACAAAGCAATTTCATTTTAGCTTCATAAGTATACTGTTCTTTATATTTTTCGTTCATATTTGCCTGTTATAAAAATAGTCAACAAAAGGACATGTCCCCATTGCCATTAGGTGAAAATAGTCAACAAAAGGACATGTCCCCATTGCCATTAGGTGAACAAAGTTTTCAAAATCTAAACAAACTTATTATGGACCAGGCTTAGGGCCCAATCCAGATCCAAAGCTTGTAATCCCCTTGAAGTGTTGACTCGGTTTGACTAGACTAGTCCCCATTTACTACTCCAGAACAACTTGCAATTTATCTGTAAAGAACGTGCGTCCTAAATGTAGAAATTCAACTCAGGATTACTCCTATAAATATTGGCAACGTCATTTTGACATACATGCATTTTTATTACCTTTATCTTTTGTGTAGGGTTCTAACTCGAGCATCAGAGTGTTCTTGCATACACCTGATCTACCTGTGCTCACGTAGTCTGATTTTGTATAGTTCAGACTCTTTATCATATTAACACAGGTGAATATTCATTATATAGAGTTAGGATACATCATCTCACCATTTTAGACAAATCAAAACCCATACCTACTCAAGAGAAAATTACCAATTAAAGTGAATAAAAACAATTAAATCCAACAACAAAAATGAAGTATTTTTTTAGAAAAAAGTTTTACATAATTAATTACGTAAAGAATGAAGACATTGATGGATCCAGGTTATGAGGTGTATGGGCAATTGCCCCGTAATCTTTTTAACATGTACGTCTTAATATAATATATATGCATAATGTATATAATTAATTGTACAAATTGATTCCACAATTTGAAATGTAGCAAGAAAAGTCAATATTGTACAATATAGTTACTGTCCTCACAAATTTATATATATACACGAATATTGTCCTCATAATTTACTATATTTTTTTTATGTGTCAGTAAATGAAGACCCCAACTTTATAAAAGCATTGCCTTGTCATATTTTGTTTCGTGTTTGTTGTTGAGGCTCAAGCTCACTCCGTTTCCAGCTAGAGCTTAAACACCTGAATGGTTTGGTGCGGCTAATAAGGCTTTTCAACAAAACAGCTTGAACTCTAGGAGATCCTCCTCCTCTATTGGATTTTCTAGGGGAAGAATCCAGATCAGTTTTAACATTATTTTTTGTAAAACCGCCAAAGAGGAACCGGTATGCAACTTTGCTTGCTGATACAATATTTGTTTTGGCTTTCCGGAACTACAATAACCACTTATTATTAGATTTTGTCATGGATGTGCCAACACTAATAACAAAAAGCAAAGCACATGATTTCAAGAGTTTGAAATCCAAGACATAATTCGAATAAACCTATAAAACTTTTAGCGTTTTATTAAGGATACGTAAAAGCTCACCCGTAATGCTGCATTCTCAACCCTTTCCCTAGTAACATCACCAGCGTTAGCAAACCTATTAACCCAGCCTGTCATCAAAATATACTGTAAGAATGAATAAAATAAACAGTGAGAGCAGGAAAATATATTTACAAAGTCATCAAGAATTAACATGTGGATAACACTTACCAGGAAGTTTTTCCACACCCAGCCTTGCACAGAATTCATCACAGAAGTGGTTGCAGTTTTTGGACAAGGGGTCATAGGAATCTCCACGCCATTCTCTACTAAGTTGAGTTAACATTTCTATTACCTGGAAAAAGTTGAAGTTAGTATCCCCTAGAACAAATGATTTGCGATATTTATACATCGTGTTCTTTCCCGCAGGGCATCTAAAAACTCCAGTATCTCCTCCCTCACAGAATCCAAATGACCATTCATCATCTCCATAAACCTGCTGTCAAAGAACCACAAATACTTTCATGCATGCAGTTAAAAAATGTAGACCCCCTAATTAACCTGTTACGTAAACCATTCTATATATATCTTATTCATTTGAAGTCAAATACAATAAATATAACATTAAATTACATTATTACTTTATATATTTATTATATTTTGACTATATATATCACCAAATTAACTGAAACACAATATTTCTGACCTTTTTTACTAATAAAAACATAAATAATTAACATTATAAAATAAAGAATATTTACATCAAATAAGGTATATATTAATTTATTAACACAATTTTGAAGTCAAACACAATACAATAAAGTATTTAAATTACAACATATAGTTCATACATATTTATTGTTTTAATTATACATTGTAGTTATTATTAGTCTTAAAATTGATGTTTTGACTTAACTAAAAAACTAACTCAAAAGGAACGTATTATCACTTGCTTATATGATTCATTTTGGTTAATTATATTATTAATAGATGTGGAAATTTTCAACACCACGCATAATCATGCAAAAGGATTGAACATAGAAGCTTGTAAAATTTGTAGAATTGGATATCTTCAAGTGATCTATTAAAAATCCAATAATAATAGATGATTCTATAAATTGAAAAACAATTGTTAATGTAAGCTTTAAATCTTAGTATTGAAATTTGGGCCTGAATTAATTCAGTAATTGTCTTAATAAGTGAAAGTTGTCTCCTATATTAAATATTTTGTTTCAACTAAATAATGTGGAAGTCCCTGTTTTTTTTTTAATATCCAACAAGTATAAGACGCATGAGAAAAATATTCTTCTTTTTCTCTATTTCTTTTATTATTAATTTTTTTAGAAAATAAATGTCACTTTAGTGTGTACAATTTCTATTTATTTATTAGTCAAAAACTTAATTATGAAATGGAAGCTAGAAATGGAGGGAATCCATTCTAAAGACGCATTGCCCTCCCTAGACAACAAGGGCCAAAAGAAACAGGGCTGAAACTCAAGAATCCCACAAAACCAAAAAAAAACGATTTCTAATAACAATCATAAGCAATCCAGGGTCAAATTAAATAGTGAAAAAAGAAGAGAAGAAAATTGAAGAAAGGAGAAAGGACCTGAACCGCGCTGTGGAATATACCACCGAGACCAATAGTGCCATATAAGACGTTGTTGATGCCAACAATGGTTCTCTTCTTGCTCTCCGACCCATTGGTCACATCGTATATGTGCAGCATCACTTTTACCATCTTCGCCAAAACTGTAACTTGGTTCAACCGAATTTAGATGTTGGGATTCGTGGTAGTAAAAAAGAAATAAACCTGTCCTAAATTATAGTCAAGATGGCTAGTGGTAGATTAGGAAAACAATTAAATTTATTGTTAGTTAGAAACATGATTGCGGATTTGCGGTAGGAGACTTAGTTATTTTCTTCAGTTTAATTAATACTCATTTGGCCTTCACAGTTTACCGTTTAAAGTGAGGCCACGACTTTTGAAAATTTCTCTTTTCGCACATTAATTAAGTGAGATGATAAGCCTAAATAGTTAATAATTTTAAGAGTATTTGTCGAAGAAAAAAAAATACAAATCGTTAAATTAATTTTCTTATTTCATGTAGATTAGTTGAAGTGGTAGAATATTGGCCGCCTAATCTTTAATTTTTTAGATTACTTAATCTAAAATAGCTTTATATATATATATATATATATATATATATATATATATATATATATATATATATATATATATATATATATATATATATATAAAAGGCCTTTTAAACTAATTAACAGTAATTAAGAAAGATAGGACTTATAATCTCACTCTAATAATCTTTTCCAATCCACATAAGAGAGGGTGAGTTTATCTTATTAATTTAAAGTATTTATTATTTATTGACTATAAAAATTATAAACTAATTAATGATATTTTGGTAAAAAAAAAATTAACTTAAAGAGTCCATTTTTATAAAATTCTTTTTAATTTGTCTTTTATATTAATTATATTTTTACCAAAATATTCTTAATATTTTATATTTTTACAGCCAACAAACAATAAATGTTATAAATTAATAAGATATATTTTCTCTCACGTAGATTATAGAAGATGACTATTACATGTTAAAATGAGATTATGAGTATCACGGAATGCATGAATTAATTGACTTGAATTTATTCTAACTTAATGGAGGCTCTCTAGTTAGATTACTTGTTAAAGGCTAAGAAATTGAAATTATTTTCTTATCGTCTTCTTCAAGAAACAGTCTAAGATTTGTAGAACATCGATCAGGCCTGAGAAGCTAGAGGAACACGTATAACTAGCACATCAATTATATCTTTTCTTTTTTTATTCATTTTTTTTACCCTCATAATTTTAATTTTTTTATCAAAACACAAAATTTTAAAAATAAAAGAATTTCAAATGAAGCATTTAAAATTCTTAAAATTTTAAATTTCTCAAAATTTTAAATTCCTCCATCTAAACACACTCTTATTTCATGAACTAGATTTGAGACCCTTATAAAACACAAGTTTCCCACACTAGACCTTAAACAAGCGGGACCGGTCTCTACACCCACCATTAGCTATATGCCTATATCTAATCATCCGAGATTCTCACGGTCATGCTTGGTACCGGTTAATTAATAATGAAAAGTTTATATATAAAGCCGTGAGACTGAACAAAATAATAGAATATTAGTAGCGAGCACAGTGAAGCACATCACCACAGAAAAAATGGATAGCAACTTCCCGGCAATTGCTAGCTAGTATATGTTTTAGTGGAGACTACACGCTTCCATTGCCCCCTCTTGCTTTAGAAATGCACATAGTTTATTGTAGGCTGTATGCTATGAAACTCATATAAAGGGATATAGCTCATTCACGTGTGTCAAAAGAGTGATGGCCAGCTTTGCCTGAGCTTTTTAGAATATATGCAGAAACAAATACTATCATAAACTTTAGAAAAAAGATAAAAAGAAATATAGAATATTAGCATGTGAAATGTAACTGCACTTTCTAAATGTTTCAATTTTATATTTTCAGGTTTGAAACATACTACACCTTTTAGAAAATTCACCTTTTCTAGATACATCTGCTCCGTTAAAATTAATGTTAAATAGCTGGAATATTGGAGTTCTATTATTCATGATTTTGTTTGAAAAGTGGCCTAGAAGAGGTCAATGATTAAGCTATCTAAATCGGTTTTGAAGATATCATAGTAACATGTTATGCATTTGGAATGGTATTATGAAGTGTTCTGCTGATGTTTAGTACTTTCACTCATGGTACATTTTTCTAATCAGGGGATTGAGCAAGCTCTATCTGTTTTAGTATGAAATTGATGAAAAAGGTCGACTGGTGAGCTCATCATGATTTCTTCAATACACAATTTCTTCATTTGAACTTGGATTTGTACAGTGCCCAATGAGAAGAATATGGGGGGAACAAGTTGGTAAACTACTAATAGCATCAATCTCAACTTCATTTCATAAAAATATGCACATACTCATCAAACTCATTTCAATTGTATATTTTTAATTGTTATTTCTCATGATTTATAACAAGTAACAAGTTGAAAAATGCAAGAGATACAGCATTAATTAATTGTGAACCATGGTCCAATCCTCAATCGAACTTGAGCTTTCGAAAGGAACAAACTTTGCTTTATTGATTATCCTCCAGAGCATTAACAAGCACATTTTAACAAAAATGGAAATATCTGTTAATAAGGGCTTATCTAAAGCATGAAGTTGATACACAATGAACAACAGTTCAGCAAGACCTGTGTTGAAAAATTATATGGTAGAAATTTGGGCCATATAATTTCAACCAATCTTCTAACATATCCATTTTGTCTCGCGAAAGTTCTAAAAGAAAACCATTACATTTACATGTCTTTATTCACGTTAAGGAATGGAATTGAAATTAGAAATTTGAACTGAAATTCCAATTACATCATACAAATGGACCACAAACCTATAGCTCATCACAAATTTGACTGATTAAGCTCCAGAATAATAAGTACAGAATTGCTGTATAAAATAAATGAATAAATTATACTACAAAAATCTTGCTACCAATGAACTAGTGCTATATGGAGCCTTCCGTGAGTAAATCTTGCTAATACGGTTTTGATGCAATTTTCTTCAAAAAAAAAACTTGGTAGGAAAAAAAAGAAGTATGAAAGCTTAGGTACTGCTTTAATTTCTTGCTTATATTTGCGGCATAAACCTATCTCTATCTGCCTTCATTGTTCATTAGCTGGGAAAACACTTGGCTAGTACTTACATCTGAAGAACAGTTATAATGATCCCTCTCTGTCCTTCTGTTGGTAGAAGGATTTCCAGGAATAATTGCATTTGTCACACTCACAAATTCTTCACTAGCATGTCTATTGGCATGTGGCTCCCTTTGTTGACCACTTTCTTGGAGCTGAAGTGCATATTCCAAATTCCACAACACATCACCCATTGCAGGCCTGTCAACACCATATTCAGCCAAACATTTCTCTGCAGTCTCACAAAATTTTTTCAAGGAGTTTTGTTGGATCTGTCCAACAAGATGAGGATCAACAATTTGCTCCACCATGCCCTTTTGCAGCCATTCAAGTCCCCATTCTGCCAAATTCACTTGTTCTCTTGCAAGTTGTGGATCAACAGCAGGTCTTCCACAAAGAACCTCAAAAAGCACAACCCCAAATGAATAAACATCTGACTTATCCGTAAGCTGCTGCCTCCGGTAATACTCGGGATCAAGATAGCCAAAGCTACCTTTCACATTAGTACTCACATGTGTTTCATTGATGCATGGCCCTGACCTTGAAAGACCAAAGTCAGCAACCTTGGCAACATAGTTTTCATCAAGTAATATGTTGGTTGACTTGATGTCACGGTGGATGATTCCTTGAGCAAAACCAGTGTGAAGATAGTGAAGGCCTCTAGCCGCACCAATGCATATCTCAAGACGCTGCTTCCAAGAGAGAGGTGTTTGTAGTGATGAACCATATAAATGCTTCTTCAGTGGACCCTTTTCGACATACTCATAGACAAGTATCATTTCTGAATTCTCTTCACAGAAACCAACTAGTGAAACTAGGTGGCGATGGCGAATTTTGGACAGAACTGTTATCTCAGTCTGGAACTCTGGAAGGCCTTGCCTGGACCCTGGCATGCCTCTCTTGACAGCAACTTTCACGTTGTCTCTCAGCACTCCCTTGTAGACCATACCAAATCCACCAGACCCTATAATCAGACTTCTATCAAAGTTGTTTGTTGCTGATTGTATTTCAGCAAAAGGGATCTTCATGCCAAGAAGTCCATGAGAACCAGGCTCAGAGCTTCTACTAAGGGAGCTCCCTCCAAACATACTCAAAGGTGTCCATCCAACACTTTCTATTGTCCTTTGTTTTGGTTTATTCTTCCTGCATTTGGTACCAAGTAGAAAAGCAGTTACAACTAAAAACAAGACACCAATTCCTCCAACAGTTGAACCCACCAACACCCACAAATTCGTCCTCCTATGCACAACATTAGTACCGACATCATTGACCATCTTCATTATCTCTGCACCATTCAATATGGCATTCATCCTTATGGAACTGCTCAGCTCAGAAGGACCGACACTCACTTGAACAAAACCTGAATCAACTGAATTTGTAACAAAATCCACATAGACAGGTGATGCAAGTGTGTGGATTGTAAGGGCTGACAAATCAAGATCCTTGTATGCAATGTACCCATTGATGTACACATCAAAGTAGAGCAAGTTGAGAGCAGGACTAACAATATCACAAAAATGCAACCTAACCAAGTGTGGAACACCACCACCAGGAGACACAGGGAAGTTCCAGGTTATGTTGAACCTTGAAGCCAAACTTGAGTTTTCCCTATTCATCTGCTGAGCTGTCATGTAAACATTTTCAGGTGCAACCTCTCTAGTTGCACCTCCCTTCTGGTAATTTGGTGTGTGAGTGCTCACTGCAGGCTTTGCTGCACCCTTAAACACCAAATAATCCTCATCAGGAATCCAAGTCCTCCAAAGGGTGTCATTGAAGGGAGTTATTTTCAAACCCCCAACATTGATCCTATGAACAGTTTCCAAAACCTGAGATGAAAGGTTTCTGTACTCCTCCACCCCAGAAGGACCAACCAATCTGGCTCCAACATCTATAACAAAATCCACAGGGGCAGTAAACACCTCCAAAGCATTGACAAAGGCAAAACCTGATTCACCAACAGGCCTAAACAAAATCTCAAGCACGTTTGACTCAATCTTCAAAATAAACTCTTTGAGCAGCACATCATTAGGTGGTTGGAAATTGCTCAACACCGAAACCCCGTTAACAAAGACATTAAATTTTGCTGATTTAAGATCAAAAGTACTTTGAGCCTTGAAGGGGGAGAAATGAAAACGCACCAAGTGAGTGCCGTTTTTCTTCATGTTGAACCTGTACCTCGCAGTGCTTCTAAAAACTCTGGCTGTGTGGTACAAAGTAGACAAATTCTGAGGTGGCTTTTGGTATGTGAGTGAAATGGAATCATCTGAAGATAGAAAAGTGGAGCCTGGGTTGGTGGAATCTCCCATGAAGACTCTGTTGAAGAGGGAAGCATTGCTGTATGATCCACAACTAAGAAGAAAGTTATCTGTGGGAGAGAATGAAACTGAGAAAGGTATGAAAAGAAGAAGGATTATTAGGGGTATGAGGTTTTGGGTGTTCATTGAAGAAAGGATTTATTTTGGCGTTTTGGTTCCTTGAAGAGTGTGAGTATCAGGCTCTGAGGAAAACGCACGCCATGCGTAGTTGTTAGAGGATACAAAAGGTTAGTGTGAAGTGTGAACAGAACTGCAAAAAGAGGACAACAGAGATAGAGAGAGAGTGACTTAAGTTCCAGTGAAGATTTGAGAAGGAAGATGTAATATAGTACATGAATTTGGTCGATCAAATCAGAGGATTGCACCTACTTTCACATTTGCTTTTGATGGTTATTTGTTCATAAACTCCAAATATTTTTGGACGTTTCACACAAATCTGTATTAGTTTTCTCTCTCTGCGTTCAACTTCATATAACGGTAGAAAAATGTTAGTCGCATGCACACATCTAAAATACTGATACAGGCTGTTTCATCTTAACCTTTCATCTCGAATTAATTCTTGATACCTAATTGCTTCAAACACTGTAGAGTTTTGTCATCTATATATATGACTTGAACAGGATTTTTGGTGAAGGGTAAATATCAACTTCTATAAAAAGTTCTTACATAGCATGAAGTGAAAAACTTTCGTGAGATAAACAAGTGACTATTGGATCCAAAATTAATAAACATTTTTAGTAACTTATGGGAGATATTTATTTTAAAAAAAAAAAACCTGCATCCAAAGATCATTTCTCTATAAGTTACCTGGCAAAAAATCTAAGGAGAAAAAGATAAAATGTAACATTGTCTTAAATCGTTTTTCTAGCATTCATCTTAGATTTGAACAGAACTCGATTTCTGATAAATAGAGATTAACATATTTATTAATATTATATTTAACCAATAATTGTAAAGTACTATTAATATGTATAGAGTATACTTTAAAAAAAAAATTGTAGATCTTTTTTGTTAATACTATCAGATAACGCAAATGTTTGGGTTTCTATCAATCAATGAATAGATTAAAGAAGGAAATAAGGAGCCCTGATAGGATTTGGTTTCCTTTCCTCAAATAGTTCTTTCTCCGCGTATCCTCCTAATTCGTTATGAAATTCTGTACTAAAAACCTGCATAAATAATATATCCAATTTTTTGTGAACATCTTGGATTACATGTCACACTCACACATTTGACAAATTTCTTCAGGAGAGGTAAGATTGTGTGTATGCACCTATCAGATTCAAATCTCCAATTGGCAACCACTTATAGTTTACACGCGTCTCTAGAGCCTTATCTTATGATAGGATACAACAAAATTCTTAATGTCTTCCAGTTCAAAAAGCCATATGTAGTGCATGCCAGCTTTACTAATTACTAGGTAGTGCCCGATTAATTTATTCTTTGGGCATTCTTAGCACCGCTATTATATGATGCTCAGCACTTAATGGAATTTATAAGTCACACATCACATGGCATGGGTCAATAGCACTAGACTTTTCCTTACATTTATATTAGTCTATTTTTTTAGCAATTGAGGTCACACGTGGCATTTGCTTAGTGTCTCAAAGGCTTTATCTCTAAGGTCTTTTTCGATACGTCGGCATAGAGGCAAATATGGTTGCTTGAAGACATACCTCAGCATTACACAAAATGACATCATTACTAGTTACAATTATTAAAAGAATTAAAAAGGAGACATAGGAGAAAGATACAATGAAAGAGTTAACAAGGAGTAAAAGTTGAAAAATATTAATTAACCCTTTTGATATATGGTGTATGGACCATTGTTTTTGTATGCTTCACATTAATTAGTGCAGTGGTTTATGTTGTCGCTTCTTACAAACTACCGTTGCGCATATTCTGGCACTACTTTAGCTTAGAGGCACTTGCTTAGTATTAAAAGGCCACATGCCCACTTGTGTTATGCTTATGCTAACCTTTTTCTTCATAACATAACAGCTTAAATAATTTTCCTATAAAAAAAATTAAAAAAAACGGAAGTTTTTTAAAAATTATTTTCTGACGTTTATGTCCTGACTCAACTGTAATTTTGAATTCTTTCTATGCTCTTTGACTACATCCACGTGATTAACACATCGATGCTTTTCAGTTATTTTTTGTTTCTAAAGACAGCCTTTAATTTTAAGTTTACGAAAGAGCTTGACATAGAGTTATAGACTTTATCAAGTTTAACCTGCTTGAAGTTTACTTAAAGATTACTGAATTACAAGAAAGTACAAGAAAAATAACTTATCAAAGTCCATAAGCACCTCAAGCATATTGATATACCAGATTATCACATTTATGCCTATATAAGTTTTGTTAGGTTTGCAAGAGTCCCTCTTCTTGCAGAGAATTAATTTGGGGTGGGAAGAACAAATGATTTTTGAAAGTAACTCTGAGTGGGTTCTAATTCAAATACGGAGAAAACTTAGATAAATATCAATTAGAATTGGAAAAACTAAAATGTAATATCTTAAATACAGTATTTTCCTAGTATATTTTTAGCATTAATCTATAATTAGAATTTCATTTTAATAACTCGTGTAATGTAATAAAAGTAGGTTTAATTTCTATGCAGGCTATGGCCGTGACTCTCATGCAGATTAATTGGTTTGGTTGTTCTTCATCATAGGCAGGCCCTTGTCATTTACTAACTAACAAGTTAATTATCGCGTATGCGCCAAGAATAAGAAAGATACAATGATCTTTTTCTTTTAAGAAAATAATTAAAGGGTGTCAATGTGTCATAATGGATTTTTGCTGATCAAAATTGTGGATTGAAGAGTACACTTTAGAAAAAAAGACCAGTTAATTGAAGAATTATAACAATTAAGATAATGATAAAATATGTATATATACGAGACTACGAAGTTATTAAAATTTAGGTATAATTTGTATCCTAAGATAATTTATAATAAGAAAATAGTTGATATTTTATAATTAATTTATAACTAATTATATATATATATATATATATATATATATATATATATATATATAGCAAAGAGTAAAAGGTAATTAAAATATAAATTATAGAAATTAAAAATATTATTTTCAAACTATAGAGACTAAAAGAGAATTAAAATATAAATTATAGAAGCTAAAAAATCACTTTCAAGCTATAAGAATCAAAAGGTACAAATCATGAAACTATAGGGATCAAATGAGTATTTAAACCTAAAATTTATTTTCTAGTTTTCTACATTAAAAGTAATAATTTTATTTACAATTTTGCATTACAATAAAAACTAAACTAAGTAAAGGTATTTATGGATTATTGGAGAGAAATTATTTAGTTTGAAACACTATTATACATGTGACTTTAGCAATATTTTTTTATCTAACCTTTAATTAAAATGTTGTTAAAGCTTTTGACAACATTTAAATTTTTTTTATTAAATATGAATAAATGTTACTAATATATTTTTGTGATATTTTATCAAATATTGTATATATCTCATGTCGCGAAAATCTTTAGTGACATAGATTATGCATATCATTTGATAAAATATTACAAAAATATATTACTAACATTTATTTATATTGGATAACATTTCTTAGATGTTATCAAAAGTTTTTATCAACATATTTACTAAATATTAAAACAAAAAATATTGTTAAAGATTACATGTGATAGGAAAAACAACTTCTTGTTTTGGCCACAACATCGCTTGATGTTTCCCACTTTCATTTGTTTTTTTTTTTAATCTTTTAATTTGCTTAATTAGGGAAGAAACTTGTTGCTTAAATACATAGACAAGTTGATGGGTGCAAGTTGATAACGTAAGAAAGTGTCCTCAACACGGCACCCGGTATTTTCCTACTTGCTTTTGTTCAGATAGCAATCGATCCTTGAATTGGGAACTGTTGCTTAATGCATCGAATGACAATCTTAGAGGCCCAACAAGGGCGTGTGGGATGGGCAGGATGCCAGTCGCCTTTGGATCATACGGATTGCGATAATATGTATAAACAAAAAATACTTACCAATTACTTAATTTGTATAAAAAAAAAAACACTTAAAGGATATTTTTGAAATTTTATTTTAATACTGGTGCACAAACAATATTCCTGGTGCACCTAGCAATCCCTAGAATTGGAATTTCAACTTGGGCCTTGTTAACCCAGAATGTTAAATGCATGTTTCCTGCACTTTTGATTACCGACAGTACAACAAACAAATGCCTAAGTTTACATTCCAATTATTCACACAGATACACACAATTTCTTTTTTTATGTTAATGTTAATATTTTTCTCAAATATCCGTTTAGATACTTACAATTATTTTTATTAACTATCGGAAAAAAAGCTTTCGACAACATTTTTTCACTAGATTGACCTAGTAGTGAAGAGTTTAAATAGTTTGTGTGAAGTCTTCAGTTCTAACATTATTATCATCAATTAATATAAAAAATTATTTTTATTTAAAAATGATTTAAATAAAAATATTGATATGATGTACTAAATACTTATAATTATTATTATAAGATATTGGAAATATTATGAAAAACATATGTTGAGAGTAATCTTTATTTTGATGTCTAACAGTATTTTAAAAAAATAGTCTTTCACTTATCATATAGGAGAATGTAATAAGAAAGCTAAGATAAATCGTTGAAAAAATATCATATATTTTCCTTGCATATTGCATATAAGAAATGATTTTGGGGGTTGACATTCTAATAATATTATGTCTGCTGACTTTTTAGTTGAAGTAATTTCAGTCTTGTGGATTATCATGGCATATACATTTCATATTACTTCCTTAATCCATCGTGGCAAGCAATAATTAATTAATAATGTACTAAAAGATCGATCGAGTTGTCTACATTTTTTTTAGAATAAGCTATAAATGATTTCATTCATTAAAATTGTTTGAGTAATAATTAATAATTATAAATATATTTAAATTTAAACGAATCAGAATATATCGTAAACGAAACCATTAACATTAAGTATGCAATCCAAATTCAACAATTTCCATCCATATAGAAGTACTGTATGTAGTACATGATTAGTACATGAGCTTAACGTCAACTGTACTATCATTACCTAAATAATTAAATAAGGTTCACTGTGCATTTATAATGTCTTGGCCCTTATGCTCGAATTGTGGCTTTACCTGGCTTTAATGCTTTATATTTTTTTTATCCTTATGTAAAATAGTGTTAAGAAATCTATTATAACTCGTATAATTCGATCAATTAAGCTAAATCTCAAATTAAGTCACGATGTCAACAAAAACATCACAATTTTTTTACTGTAATCTATTTACGTAATGATGTAAACAACCTGTTATAGAGTACAAACTAGGAGGTGTTTTTACCATTCGGTGCAATTTTTTTGCTGATTTTTTCATATGGAGTGTTTTTCAAATTATTTCTCCAAAAAAAATTAAATCGTAACATGTCATACGACTTCTATCATAATATTTATTATGATTTATTATTTTTTTCTTTTAATTAAAGTACTAAAATTATTTATGATTTCAATGAAAATTTTTTTATTTACGACTTTAAAGTTATTAAGTTTTTATTTTTTAGTTTTACGACTTCAAAATCACAATTTTTTTAATGATATCACTTTGAAGTTGTAATATTTTTTCCTGTTTTAGGATTTTTTTTTTCTATTTACTTGTATTTTTTTTGTTTTGTTTTCAATTTTTTTAAATAAAATTGTAATTAAATTTTATTTATTTAATTATTATATAAATATTTTTAATTTTATTTCTTATTATTTTTATTTAAGATCTTGTATATATTTTTTATATAGTTTTGTTTGCTATGTTATATATTTTTTGATATTTTTTATTTAAAATATTTTATATACTTTTTAATATTGTTTTATTTGATATATTTAAAATTTATATAATTTTTTAACAATGCTATTGAATTTTATTTGTTTTTTAAATGAAATAAAAAACTAATGTAATGATATTTAATATTTTTTAAAATACTTAAATTTTAGAAAACTAAAATTTTAAAACAAATATTAAAATATTTTGTGACTAATATTGACTTATAATTTATGAAATAATATTATTTATTTTATATAAAAAAAATTATTATTAACAACATCTAATAATTTAATAATAAAAATAGTTGTTAAATTAAAAATAACATGAATCACAATTTAAAAAGAAACAAAAAAGTAAATATTATATTAGTCGTACTTATTTGTATGCACTTTTAATATGATTACGTTAAATATATAAAATATTAAAATATATAAAATTATATAAATTTTAAATATACAAAATATTTTAGATAAAACATTACTAAAAAATTATATAATATATTTAAAATAAAAAAATATTTAACATATTAAATAAAATCATATAAAAAATATATACAAGATATTGAATAAAACTAATAGCAAGTAAAATTAAAATATTTATTTAATAATTAAATAAAAAAATTAATTACAATTTTTTAAAAAAATAAAAAACAAAACAAAAAATAACAAGTAAATAAAAAAAATCCTAAAACAGTAAAAAAAAAATACTACAACTTCAAAAGTTATACCATTAAAAAAAACTTACACTTTGAAGTCATACAATTAAAAAAAAATCTTAACAAGTCATAAATAAAAAAAAATATACATTAAAGTCATAAATAATTTTACGATTTTAGTTTAAAAAATAATAATAATAAATCGAAACAGATATTACGACTTCTAACTCTTAGATATCGTAACACCTATTATAACTTTTTCTCTTCTAGAAAATAATTTAAAGAACATCCTCATGTGAAAAAAGCCTACAAAAATTACACCCGAATGGTAAAAAAAAAAGTCCAAACTACTAAGCAGTTTTGAACGAATTGCACGAAAATGAAAATATGACGTGACTTAAATAACACATTTTTAAGTTGGAGTTTGACGAAAAATATGAGGTAGATAAATATAATGTATGAACCAATCAAAATTATTCGAATGTTTCGGCAATTAACTTTAGTGTCATCTAGCTTTTTCCATTAGATATAAGTGTGTGTACTGTGCAATGTCTTGTTGCTGCACTAGCTAGCTTGTTGTGTGTTGTGGATTTGCATTGTTATGGGAACATGCATGCGCTATATGCGTCTATATACTACAACAGGTAGAGGAGAATTTTGTTGTTTATAGTTATTTTAATTGATTCTAACAAAATTGTTTTTAATTAAAGATAACTGTGATTTGGATAAAAAAAAAAAAATTATCATAAATAAAGTTCGAAATATACACACTGAAAAATTATCAGCATAATACAAACTCATTGTAACGGTAATTTTGTATATGGTATAAAGAATACACTTACACTGTTACGTGCATTCAATGAAAACAGTGCAGAATATTTTGAGCACGACTTCTTTGGATTTTAATATGAAATCTGGTGGTAGCTAGCCACTTGAACAAATTAACTAATGCAATTGTATAAGAATTTGTAGGTAAATAAGGGATAGCCTGGTAAACATATAGAGAGAGAGAAAAGAAAAATATATAAATATATATAATAAATAATACATGATGTGAAAGAAAAAAAATTAAAATAAAAAAAATATATTGATATTTTTTCTAACATTCTTTTTAAATAACTAAATCTCATCTAAATTATTATTATTTTTAACAAATTTCAGGCATGCATCTACATAAAGATTAGAGAGTGTTAAAAGAAAACGTTAAAAAAAAGGGGTCTCAGTTAGCTGCTAGCATTTCTTATAAAGAAATATAACATGTATTAACAAAATGTTTGGGGTGACGAAGTAATAATCTATTATTACTGATAATTCTAAGTACAAGAGCAGCGATTGTTTTGGGCTCACGCATAAGGTGTCTGACTTTTCTATATATATACACCTTGCATATCACAGAGACTTACAACTCCCACAAGAACACGATGAGGAGCCACACATTCCTTAGGATAACTTCACTTTTGGTGTTTATTGGGTGGCTCACGGTTTGGATCTTGTTGCCTACAAAGGTTTACAAGAACACCTGGACCCCCAAACTCAAAACCAAGTTAAACTCTACATACTTTAGAGAGCAAGGTGCATACATGCTTCTCATTGCATCTTCATCTACTTACATAATTAAATTTGTACATATCCATAAGACTAGTTATTAAGAATTTCCATTAATTCATCTCTCTCTCTGCTCGATCTTTTTCTTTACTCGCGTACTTTCTCTTCTTGAATGCTATAATTGTATATATAATTGCACTGTTGGCTTTTAATTTTAGGAACAAATCTCTTGCTTTTCACATTCCCCGTTATGCTCATAGGGGCCCTGAGCTGCATCTATCTCCATCTTCACGAAAAAGGAACGGAAAAGCTACCTTCCAAAAGGTACGAAAAAGCATAAAACCCATCATCTAATTATTGGTTTTGGATCTTCCTCATACAAGATATGGTTCTATATCAATTGTAGAGAGAGAGAGAGAGAGAAAGAAGGATCACCTTAATTAATTGGATATGTAGCTATGATTTTCGGGCATGTCCTCCTTTCTCTAATTGGTTTATGTCCTATTATATATTGAAGAACAAGAGAGAAGATCCAAATCCTTCCATATATACTAGCTAGCTAGCTTGAAGCTATACCCTCTGAACTCAGATCTTTCTAAATAAAATGATTGTTTTCTCTTCAATATGCATGTACGTTTTGGTTTCAGCGGAGGAGTTGTAAACAGATGGTTATGTTTCTTGAGACGTCCATTTCTTGTGATGTCTCCAATAGGAATTGTCACATCTATGGAGATTATTTTTGCACTCATGTTTGTCGCACTCTTGATATGGTCCCTTTCCAATTACTTACATACCAGCTTTGGACACCTCCATATGCACAAGGAGGGCGAGAAAGTGTAAGTACTTCTTATATGGTTGAATTTTTTATTTTTTTTAAATAACGTTTAACCTAATGAAACAAATACTTTGCATAATCGATTATTGGTCATGGCAAGGTGGCAAGCAAAGTTCAGGAGTGTATCCCTGAGACTTGGGTACATAGGAAACATATGTTGGGCATTTCTATTCTTTCCAGTGACAAGAGGATCCTCTATTCTTCCCCTTGTTGGACTCACATCTGAGTCAAGCATCAAGTACCATATCTGGCTTGGACATCTATCCAATGTTCTCTTTGCTGCGCATACTGTAGGTTTCTTCATCTATTGGGGCATCACACACCAAATGAAAGAGGTACATATTTTTTTATATATATGCCAACCCTAGCTAATAAACATTTAATTAAAAAAAATGTTACGACCAAATTCATAGCCCCGGGACCAGGACCATATGGATGTTTATGATAAGATGGTCAATCATGCATTTGAGGCTAGGAATCTGTTATCGCTTTGTGCTTGGACTTGAAGAAGAATAAGTTTGTCCCTCTTTTTTTGATAATATCTAGTATATTTGCTAATTACCAGTTTCGAGCCGCTGAAAAATCTTAAACAATTAACCACACATTTAATGACTAAATTTTTTATTTTTTTACAATTTAATGACTAAAGTTTAATGATACATTTATATAAGCATAGACAAAAGGCACTTTAATACACCGCAAAAAAAAAAATCAGAGTAATTGTTAGTTGATAGACTTGTCTCAGTTAATATATATTTTAATTTGTCTGACAAAAGTACAACTGTTAATATTATTAATTAAGTCTAACGCATCATACTAATTAATAAATAATTATATATATATATATATAGGTCTACAAATTTTATATTAATTTAATTTTTGTTAGATAAAGTTTATACAAGCAAAGGCAATATTTCTATATAACTAATTGTTAATATATGAACTTTTTAGTGATAATTTCGTTTTAGAAGCTTTTCCTCTTAACTTATGAGAAAGATTAAATTACTTTTTGTGTTTTAATTTATTTTAATAATCTTATTTAACCAGGTTAGATTATATTAGACGTATTTTTAAAGAAAAAGTATTTCAGATATATGATACAATATTGATTCTTTGTTATTTGTTTTTAATTTCAAATTTCTAAAGGCGGATGGATTCATCACTGATTTTAGTCCATATTGACTCATCTTTGGATTAAAAAAGTGATCTCTACCCTTCTTATGAAAGTGCGATTCAATCCTAGTTTAAAGCTAAAAGTTCTTGCAACTTTAGATCGTCCAATTCTACGGGAGCGTATATACAAGAAAAATTAAAAATATTATGTGCCCGTAAATAAAATTATAAGAGCAACTCCTTTTGTATCATATATTATACATCTTCATAAGATACAAGATTAACCCAATAATTAAAAAAAATCTTAAATTCAATTTTTTTAACTAATATTTTTAACAAATTTAATATTTACTGATAAAAAAATATATATCTTCATTTTTTAAAGCAAGAAATATATATATATATATATATATATATATATATATATATATATATATATATATATATATATATATATATCTTCGTAGTCATAAATTATTGTATCATCTTTTTTGTTACATAATTACTGTATCATCTAAATAAAAGTCTTGTTTGAAACGTTATCATGCATCCTGGAAAAATTACTTAACCGAGATAAGGTTACTGCATATAGCTTAATGTAAGCTTCATTATTTTCTATAGTGATAACCGCTAATTTGATTTTATTATCAGAAATTGAATTATATATAAACCCTAAGGCCTAAACAGGCCATAAAAGCATATATATATTAGACCTAAACGAATTTCATAATATAATATATATAGTCATCTCATCCATCTCTTTCCATAGGAAGATCTGTATCCACGCATGGTGTAGACGCACATTCAATATATATAAAGAGACACAAGAATATAAACATAGTGTTAATTTATTACAATTAATCATATAACTATATAAGCATAATTTTGATGTCACAGACACTAGAGTGGAGCAAGACATATGTATCAAATGTAGCTGGGGTGATTGCAATTTTAATTGCATTAGTGATGTGGGTGACCAGCTTTCCAGGGTTCAGGCGAAAAATGTATGAGGTTTTCTTCTACACTCACCATCTCTACACTCTCTACATCTTATTTTATGCCATGCACGTCGGCGTTGAATGGATGTGCATGATTTCTCCGGGGATTTTCCTTTTTCTCATTGATAGACACCTTAGATTCTTACAATCTCGCCAATGTGCTCCGTTGCTATCAGCTCGCCTTTTACCTTGTGGTGCACTTGAACTCAACTTCTCCAAGAATCCAAGTAAGCCAATCAAAATAGTAATTTCTTATTAGTTTTTCCCCTCCTTTATTAGTTTTTCTTATTGTTATGTAATTATGAATACACCTTGACTTCTAATTAATTTTCAGTTAATAATGAGTTATGACACAGTGACCTATAAAAATGACTTATGTATACCAGCAAAATAATATCATGTCCTAATGAGAAATAAATGTTAAGTAATAAGATGAATGCCATGATAGTATATATCATTTTTATTCCAACAGGAATGTCTATCTACTAGTACAATTACATCATGTTGTTGGGGCATCAAAATTTACAATATTTATATTAATAATTCAATTTTCATTAAGTAAAAGTTATGTCAACAACCGAGGTAAACCCAATGGCTAACTGTTATTGTATGACATTTTTTTTAGTGTATACACGAGAATAAACTTTATTACCTAAACCAAGTTTTTTACTGAGAAAAATATCACTTTTTTTTAATTATCTGATTCCTAACTTCAGGTTTATACTATAACCCCACGAGCATGGTGTTTATAAATGTGCCCAAGATTTCCAAGCTGCAGTGGCACCCTTTTACAGTCATTTCAAGTTGTAACATGGAAACAGATATTCTGAGTGTTGCCGTTAAAACTGGGGGTAGCTGGTCAAACAAACTTTATCAGGAACTTTCCTCATCTGCTTTGGATCATCTCAACGTTTCTGTTGAAGGACCCTATGGACCAACTACGACTTCACAATTTTTAAGGTCTGGTGTTCATAACAAGCATAAAAAAAAATACTTTTTGTTGATAATGTTTTCATTTTGGATATTTAATATTTATATTATGCTGTCTTATAATGAAATAATTTTAAATTACAAGCTAATTTAATTCCTGTCATTGTGTCTCTTAATAGGTACAAGCAGCTTGTGTTGGTGAGTGGTGGAAGTGGCATCACTCCCTTCATATCCATAATCCGGGATCTCATATTTCAAAACCGACAAGAACAAGAATCCCACGTTCCAAAAGTCCTACTTGTTTGTGCTTTCAAGAATTCTGCTGATCTAACCATGTTAGATCTTTTGCTTCCTCTTTTTGTTTCAACAACTCAATTCTCAAACCTTCATCAATTGCAAATCGAGGCCTATATTACCAGAGAAAAAGAAGAAGCCCCAAGAGATTCTCAAAAACAAATCCAAACCAAATGGTTTAAGCCTATCCTCTCAGACTCTCCTATCTCACTTGTATTAGGCCCAAACAACTGGCTATGGCTTGGTGCTATAATCTCGTCATCCTTTCTCATGTTCCTCCTCCTTTTGGGGATTATCACTCGTTACTACATATATCCAATTGAAAATAACTCAGATGAAGTTTATCATTGGACCTTTAAGGTTTTGTGGTTCATGTTTCTACTTTGTGCAGTCATATGCATATGTTCTAGTGCAGTTTTTCTTTGGTGGAAGAGACAAAACTCCTTGGAAAGTAAGCAAATCATGAATGTAGAATTTCCAACACCAACAAGGTCACCAGGGTCATGGATTTATGGCTCAGAGAGAGAACTAGAAAGTCTTCCCCACCAGTCTCTAGTGCAAGCAACCAATGTGCATTTTGGTGCAAGACCTGATCTCAAGAGTAAGTTTTGGCAGGGTTCTGTACATTGTCTAGTGACTATATTTGGGTTTATAATTAATATCAAGGGGTGATGATACATTTTGTTAATATTTCAGAAATTCTTTTTGAGTGCAAAGACAAAGACATTGGAGTCTTGGTTTCTGGGCCAAGGAGCATGAGACATGAAGTTGGCAAAATCTGTGCTTCCGGTCTAGCTGATAATCTTCACTTTGAATCATTCAGCTTTACATGGTGATGTGTATCAATATGGCTGTTTATATGTTTTACATTTTCTGATTGGTCTGTTGTTAAATAAATTGTGAATAATATTTATTGTTTAGTGTAAGCCCGTTTGTGTGTGTTTGTGAGTGGGCGTCATGTGTAATATTGAGTGGAAGTCATGAAACAAATAAACTTGCAAAAAGTATATACTGTATCTTTTTTCTGTTCTGTATGTACATATATAAGTATGTTTTAAAAAGTTGTTCAACAATGATGCAAAAAGTTGTTTTTTATTGGAGAGAAAAAATTGCTGATTCGTTTTTTTATATTATATTACAACTTGATAATGATAAACGTAAATCCTAAAAGGATAAAGTAGAGAAAGAGAGACAAAAAGATTTTAAAAATTACATCTATAATAAGTGATGTCCTGAAATTATAGGTATATTTATATTTATTCATGATTTATCCCAGCAACCTGGAACTAATTCACAGTGATTTTAACCCTTCACTAATAGTTGATAATTAAATTTTAAATATTTGACTAAACAAAAAATTGAATAATATTTTATAAAAAAAATAAGTACTAAATAAAAAAATGCTGAAAAAAGATGAAAATTGTGATCATTGAGAAATACACACTTTTAACATTACACCCCAAATGTTTATTTAAATATTTGATACAAAATATAGTATTAATATAAGTTTTATGCAAAAATAATTCAAATTTTAATTTTTTTCTAATTTATTGTATTTTGTAATTTTATATATTATTTTTTAAAATATAATATATAAGATTAAATTCTATTTTCACATAAATTAGAATATGTATATTTATATAAGTTTTATTTTTATTTTACATATTATATTTTTATAATTTTATCACACTATTCACAACTTATTTTATAAAGTAAATATATAGTATACATTTTATCTTTAATGTATATTTTTTAGATAAATTATAATTTCATAAAATGATAGGATTTTATTATCTTTTTAATATTTATATATGTAAATTAATGACAGTATTTTTTACTTATATTAAAATATTTTTATTTATTATAATATTATTTTTATTTATATTTAACATTATTTAATCAGTTATGAATTTTTTTTAAAGAAATAAATTATAAAATAAAGATACATAATTAAATAAAATGACAATATTTTCTATTTTTAAAAATATTTATGTATGTAATTTATTAAAATTATTTGTTATCTATATTATAATAAATAACATCAATATTTTAATATAAATAAAAAATATTATCACTAAATCACAAACATTATTTTAAAAGATAAATACAATATATAAAATAAAAATAAAACTTATAGAAATATACATATTTTAATTTATGTGTAAATAAAATGTAATCTTATATATTATATTTTAAAAGA
Organism: Glycine max; assembly: GCF_000004515.6. Taxonomy (NCBI): domain Eukaryota; kingdom Viridiplantae; phylum Streptophyta; class Magnoliopsida; order Fabales; family Fabaceae; genus Glycine; species Glycine max. The sequence goes on from NC_038246.2 coordinate 46,202,795, forward strand.
TAATATATAAGATTATAAAAATATAATAAATTAAAAAAGAATAAAAATTGAATTTTAAAATATTTTCGCATAAAACTTATATTAATGCTATATTTTAGACCAAATATTCAAATGAGCACTTGGGTGTAGTGGTAAAAAAGTGTGTATCTTACTTCAACAGTTAGTCAATGGTTAAAATCAGTTTTAAGGACTAAAATAGTGTATTTTAAAATATAAGGGAGCTCAAATAATGAATTAAAAATAAGAGAAGTCAATTACTGTAATAGGAAAAATAGGGGGGAAAATTTTGTAATTAAACCAAAAAGATAAAATTTTTCTTACCTATCTAATCCAAATAACTTGCTTTGAGATGAAAAGAAGGAAAAATGAGGAAACTTTGGGTTTAAGGAAGAAGTTTTCTTCAACTTCACTAGTAATTCAAACTAGGTACAAAGACATTTCATACCCAAAAGGAATCCAAAGTCAAATTCAAGTCCAAAAACTAATAAGTTTTTTCCATGGAACCTCACTCAATGCCTTAGTGAAAAAATTAGAATGAAATATAAATGAGGGATGAGAAGAGTTTACCACAAAGGACAGCCAGTGAACACAAAATAGAGGAGAAAAGATCTTCTTTGGGAAAGAAAATCAAGTACTCTTCAAGAAATGTGTTTTCTTGAAAAGAAAGAAGAAAACAAAATATGAATTTTTGTGTTTGTGTTTCAGATTTTTTAGAGTTTATGATATAATTCCTCTTTTTCACACCTAAACCTTATTATATACACTCATCCTTCTAACCATAAACTTTATACATCATCTTAGCCCAATATTTGTCATTTTTTTTTCATCTCACCACCCATAGACCTAAAAACATCTTTTTTATCAATAAAAGTCTTCTGAATCTTATCAGAGATTGAAACAAGTGAAAAGAAGTATGAATAGTCACGCGTGTAGATGATGAGAAAATTATAATTAGCTCATAGAAAATTTTTACAAAAGCTCTTACATTTTGCATTTTGTCAGTGAAATCTTTTTTGTTTCAATGTAAGAAATTGGGAGGAGGTAGCGTGTTGGTTTTTTCTTTTTAATTATTTAAAAAATTATTTTTATAACAAAAAATATTATTCTATACTAATATTCGTTTGTCAAATTTAATTAAAGAAATCAAAGTTAAATATTGGAATAATAATACATGGAAAGAAGAACACATAAAAAAGGAAAAACATATAAAAAAAAAACTCTTAATATGTAAAAGATTGGGAAAAAGAACAACTGAATATAACAAATGCTCCTATCGTTATCATATTTTTTTTTTCTTTTTTAAAAGGAAAAAAGAAAACATAAACATCAAATCACATTATTGTATTTTTATCCTTAAACAACTGTATTTTTTTATTACTCTCGGGCCCAACACAAATTCGGAGGACACAATCTCAGATTAGTTCGCTATTTCAGGGATTAGTTTCATTTTTGGCCATCGTTTTTGTGTTGTAGGTTGGTTTCTGAGAAGAAAACCTGATATGTGTTGTTATTTTTAGGATTGAGATACGAGGAAGGGATGTTGTTGAGGAGGAGAACTGATAGGTTTGGAATCCAATTAAGCATTTTTTGATGATTTTTTACAGTTAGAAACATAACTTAACTGCAACAAATTACTCGACGGAGATTTTAAACGACAAGACAAAAAATGTTAACGAGTTCAACATTAGTGATTAAGATCAGTTAATTTTTTATTTAGAGATTAAAAATTTGAAAAAATGAAGGATAAAAACATAGTTAACCCTTAAAATAAATAACAAATAAAGAAATGTGACAATATATTATCAAAATATCATAACATTAAAAATTAAAGATTTGAAGAAATTTATAGAAATTTTAATTTTCATCCTGTGTTGTTCTGTCAATCTCTGTTTAAATAGAAAAATTTTATGTACGATTGAAATTAAAAAAGGAAATTAAAAACTTGATTGTCTGTAGATCGAACTCCTCTAAAATAGAAAGTTAATAATCATTAAGGTCTAAAAATGATGTATTCATTTGGATTTCATAACTGTAAATGATATAATTACAAATGATTTATTTATTGGTTTAGATTTTTTTTAGTTTTTATAATTTAATATTTTTTTTATTTTTCATCCTTAAAAAATTATAATATTTTTAAATTATATTTGTTTTTTTCTTGTTCTTACAATTAATTGTAAAGAATCAAGAATAAAAAAATAATTTGCATTTTTTTTATAAAGTTATTTAAAATATTTTAGGGATTAAAAACAAATAAAAAAATCTAATTTATAAGGAATAAAAAAATTGAAAATATAAAAAGCAAAAAATTTAAATTTAAAGGAATAAAAACATAATTATAAATCATTTATTTAACCAAATAATTCAAAAACTGGAATTTGAATTCCACATTTTTTGGCATCCAACTAAAAGGACACAGCTAACGATTAAGTCCCCTCTTGAATTTGAAGTTCAAAACCGGAAAATAAAATATTATATCTGTAATATTGTATCTTAAAAAGGAAAAAAGATATCACATTTGAAATATAATATTATCTTTGTAATACTTGATTACAAAAAGGAAAGATATAAATCATATGTGTATTATATATTATCTTAACAATATCTTTCCGATTTAAAAAAGTTGAATTAAGTAAGCTAAATTGATCAAATTAAATGATTTTTTCTTTTAAACTAATCCAATCCAATTAAAATCAAATAAATCCATCCAAAACATGGTGTTTTTCGTGTGTTTATATATATTGTTCGATTTCTTATAGAATATCAAGTTAATTAATTAAGGAAGTCCGATTATTCTTTGAATCAACATGGCGTTGTCCTCTTCTTCCACGAAAATAAGAGTGTTGAGAATTTGGACGAGTCTTACATGCAACACAAATTAAAGACCTTCTCCTGAAGTCAATCCCTTCTTCACCCCAAATCTCTGGCCTTCTTCTTCTCTATAATTAACGATGATGATTCTCCTAATGGCAACAACAACAGCAACTCGAAAACTAGTTCATTCTACATATGCCCGAATGTTTGTACTTATAATGTCACATGTGATAACCTGACTTTCATGTATTTCCCAACAAGAGTGGGTTTGTGAAAGAGGTTGTGACTTTCATGGTCATGCATGATTTAGACATTCAGCCCATGTCAACTATCAAAAGTAACGTCATAACCAAAGATTCTGAGGTTGGTGCCTTGCAAGAAAAGGTCGTTCAACTGGGGATCACCGAGGTGTGTATATATGTCACCATAGTGCATGGCTACTGCACATGTATGTATGCGTTTGCACTTTGAATAATAATTTTGTTTAATTGATAATACCTTCTTCGTTCTTCTTTTTTTTCTATCAGGGTATCAATATGCTTAAGGCATCTCTAGAATCCAACATGGTTCTCACCACTGTTTTTCTCAAGAACAATACATGCATTATCTGATCATCAGAAACTCCAGTCTTGATTTTTTTTCTTTTTGTCTTTTAATGCAGCTTTGTGACACTTGCAATAAGAGTGTTTCTTTTGTCTTTTTTTTTTTTCCTGAGTTAATGTATGACATTTTGGTTTTGAAGTCTTGGGCTATATACGTAACATATTAGCTGTGATGTGCTTTCTTTTTAAATTCCGAATGAATGAATATTATGCTCTTGTTCTACGTAGTGATGTCTTCTCCTTTAAATTGCAACCTTTTAAAACTGCCTATAAAATAGGTAGTTTGTCATTAGTGGAAATTGAGATGTCCTTCACGTACGATTTTAAAATTTAAATTATTTAATTTATTTCCTTATAGTTAAGACTCTATTTGGAGTGACTTTAAGTTATAATTTTTTAAAAATTCAAAAACTACAATTAGTTTTAAATTTTCAGAAAATAGTTTTCCTTTTTTTTTTCTAATTTTCAATTTCAAAATGAATTCAATTCAAAAGTTCCTTATCTTGTCGATAGTCTGTGTTTGTCATTTCGTGCCAGATCTCTATTTCTCCGCATCCCTGATTTTCCTATCACTCTGAACTTTTGAAGCTCCTTTCCTTTTGTTTTCAACTTTATCTCTTATCCATTTCAAATCAATCAATGAGATAACCAGTTATGATTGCATTTGTGGATTTATAGTGATAATTATCTTCTATAATTTATGCCTTCTGCTTTTTCAAAAAATCTTCCCACGTCCCTATAAACTTTTTACTCGGAGAAATCATATCGGTTCTTTCCTCCCTCAAAAAATGAATTAAACTAAAAAAAAATTAAGAAAAAAAAAGGTAACTTTAGAAATACTAATGAATTATATTCTGGGCTTAGCACTTGGCAGTGTTGAAACTTGAAAGTAAACAAAAAGAACTCTGATCATAAATTTAGACTGATACTTCTTAAACCTGTGTAGTTAATTTTCAGATACTCCCTCAATTCTTTAAAATATTTAATAATACTATATTAAAATATTAGATACCAAATCATTGGAATGAGCTTTTTTATGCTTGAGAAATGAAAGACAGAAGAACAAGCGAAAAAAAACAAGAAACTAGCTAAGCTATCTCAATCTTAAGAACTGAGTTCCACCACCAGCATCATATAATTAATCTGTTCTTACACGAGAATAGTTTTTACGAGTTCAATCAATTAAAACCTTAAAATACATTTAAAATAACTAAAAAAATATAAAAAATCCTTATTAAAATATTCGGAAGGATTCATTATCCGTAGTGATCTCATATCACTTGAACAGAGAATTATTTATATACAGAATACGTGTGATACCAAAAAAATCTCTTGCTAAAATTATTTTCAGTATTCAAAGTTTTCAATTAATGATGTTATGATATTGATTTAGATCTAACTCAATTTTAGAAAATTGACTTATAAAATAAGAATTATTTCTTATATACTTTAGTTATATTACTAAATACTAATCCATGGGAATCTCCAAGGTGCCAATAAAGTAGTATGTTGATGTATGACGATTCCAACTTTGTCCCCCCACATGGGAACTCCCTTCTGTCGTATGTTAATGTAAAGACAATCTAGGCTTCTACGGTAACAAACGTGTGGCTTTAAATATGTGACCATTGACAATTGGATTGTAAAGAATAATAAGGCCGATGTAAAATGAGTGTCTGATCACCAATTATTGATTTCTTTCTAAATAGGAGTCAAATATTCAGTCTGAAAAATCTGTTTCCTCATGTGTGGACGTGATGAAGCACCAAGTTTGCACTATTTTTAACGATATAACCACTCAAATTAAATAGTTTACATGTGACCAATCATAATCGTTAATTTAAAAAAAAATCCACTCTTTGTATGCGGGATTTAAAATTATTTATATGCATGTGCATTGAACAAAGTTTTTCACAAAAGGGAATCATCTTAATTCTTAACTACAAGAGAGAGAGAGAGAGAGAGAGAGAGAGAGAGAGAGAGAGGAAGTGAGTGAGCATCATGGATTCAGAGACGAGTAGAGGTGCTTCTTTGACGGTGAAGTATTTGCAAATGGGGATATGGTGGTTCTCAGTGATGATCTTTGTTGGGTATTTAATGGTTTGGATTGTGATGCCCACCAACATCTTCTTTCCACATTGGTTTCCAGATATTCAAGCTAAGGCAGATTCAATATACTTCGGCAGACAAGGTTTGTCACTGTATAAATCAGAAATGGTAGAGCCTTAAGTTAAGCATAACTTTGAAGTTAATTACTTGCCTCTTCACTCACTCTCACCTCACACACAAAATGGTAGACACAGGCTCTCCTAGTTACTTATTAGAACAGAACATGAAATCTAAATGCATTTTTGGAGAGTAATATATATAATTCAAAAGTAAATTTCTCATATTAGTTTTACAACTAAGAGAGAGATAGGAAGAGAAAGTATACAATGAGATAAGCAATCTAATAAAAAAAAAAAGAGAAAACAAATTGTTAAAAAGTGTCTCAAGAAATTGTATGGTAAGAATAATATTCTTTTTCGTATATTGTTTCCTTAAAAATAATCTTATTTATTTTGGGGAAAATAAATCAAAACAATACATTTGTTTAGGAAAATAAAAATTATAAAATTAATTTAGTGGTTTAAGAATTGCGAGAGGAGGGGTCCTAGATTCAAATCATTCTACTAATATTCTAACAACTAATTAGCATTGGTTGTATTAATTAGTCTATTACGAATTGCTTTTCAAATTATTCTACTAATATTCTAACAACTAATTAACATTGGTTGTATTAATTAGTCTATTACGAATTGCTTTTGCAGATTGTAATAAGAATGAATCAGTTGTATTAATTTGTGTTATATATTATCTTTTTTAGTTATATTTAAAATTATATAACCACCTATATCGCTATACCGATGGTTATCCAGCACTTATTTAATTAGTCTCACAGCACAGCCATTCGAAACATTTTTTGTAAAATTGTTTCGTAGTATCATCAACTAGAGCATTTTTCATACAAAAAAGTTACTTAAAATTATAATGAATGCTGCCAAAGACATTACTTCAGTCAAAATGAATAATTTATTCAAAAAATTATTTAGGCACATTTTTTTCTTATTTTATACTAATCCTTTACAGCGGTTACTGTCACTGGTCATTGGTTCTGACGCAGGACCTATATCCCAAATATATAATGAAACTACCGGAACTACTGAACCAGCTGGATGAAAAGAAATATAAATAACAAGAGATTTATTTTTATTTATTTCGTATAATATAACTACATTACTAATTTATTTGCATCCTGTTTCCATGCACAGGGACAACCATACTCATTTACACGTTTCCAATTTTATTAATAGCCACTTTAGCTAGTCTATATTTCCACTTGGAGCAAAAACGTTCTAATCACAATACCGAAAGGTACACTATTTCATACCTTGCTTTTCATCACCCTTTTTTTTTTTTGAAATTTCAATAATATTTGTAATGCCTGACCAACCAAAAGTATGTTAATTTCTTGTTCTTAGCAAGGTGGGATTCTTAGGATTTGCATCATGGAAAAGACCATTGCTTGGAACTGGTCCTCTTGGGATAATCACTATGACAGAGCTCTCTTTCATTATCATGTTTGTTTTACTATTAATTTGGTCCTTGTGCTTCTACATACATGGCATGTTTGCAAGCGTGGCACTAGATGCAGCTAAGGAAAGATTTCATGAGTAAGAAAACAACTTATCACTCTTTAACTTGACATGAATTTTCAAATCATGAAATGTTAATGCATTTGAATGGTTCTTGTTGCACAGGTGGGAAGTCAAGCTGGAATATTCAGCCCTCGCTTTAGGCATTGTTGGGTATATTTGCTTAGCCTTATTGTTCTTTCCGGTCACGAGAGGGTCTTCAATTTTGCGGTTCATTGGCTTAACTTCAGAGGGAAGCATCAAGTATCATATCTGGCTAGGACACATTGCAATGACCCTCTTCACAGCCCATGGTCTAGGTTATATTATTTTTTGGGGAAAGACACATCAAATCTTGGAGGTAATAAATAAGAAAATAAATTATACTAACATCCTCATGAGGTTTCTTGAGATTACACTTGACTTCATACTTTTTCAACATCTATAGTAATCCCTTATAAGAGTACACCGTGTAATGCATTTCTTAGATACGAGGAGATGTCTGTAATGTTTTTTTGAATGATTGACTTAGTATAGGTAATTAGGTATAATAAAGGAAGGAGAATTGGGGAAAAAATTGACGAAATTTTAGGAGTATTAGTATAGTTTACTCTAAATAATAATAATAATAAGTGGTTGCAATCAACTTGCTCAAAGTCAGTCCTTTTGGTCATTTTTCAATCATAAATAACTAAGCCATCTTCAAGCTATGTAACCAGACATCACAATCCACAAACTTTCATGCAGATATTCAAATGGAACAAAATTGGCGTCTCAAATGTGGCTGGAGCTGTTTCTCTGCTAGCTGGATTAATCCTGTGGGCTGCTACCTTACCTTCCATAAGGCGAAAAGCTTTTGAGCTTTTCTTCTACACTCATTACCTCTACATTGTCTTTGTAATCTTCTTTGTGTTTCATGTGGGATTTTCCAACTCTTGCATAGTACTTCCAGGATTTTACCTATTCATGATCGACCGGTACCTGAGATTCCTACAATCTCAGCAGAAAGTTCGCTTAGTTTCGGCACGTGTTTTGCCTTGTGAAACTGTTGAACTGAACTTCGCCAAGAACATAGGTGATTCAAAGACTCTAAAAAGTTCTTCATGAACTGTGTATCTGGCTCCATTTTAGGTTAATTTTTTTTTCTCTCATTTTGCTATAACAGGACTGTGCTATGCTCCTACAAGTACCATTTTCATAAATGTTCCTAGTATTTCCAAGTTGCAGTGGCACCCTTTTACAATCAGCTCTTGCAGTGATACTGATTCTGATACTTTAAGCATTGTCATCAAAAGTTCAGGAACATGGTCCAATACTTTGTACCAGAAACTATCATCTTCAATTCCAATATCCCACCTTGATGTTTCAGTTGAAGGGCCCTATGGACCAGCTTCAACCTTTTACTCAAGGTACTGGAGCATACTAGGGGAACCTTTCCTCTACGTTTTAAAGAATTTCATTCTTTGGAAGATTTCAAAATCAAAACTTAGTATTCAATATAAATAAATAAATAAATCATACTAGATTAAAAAGTTCACAAGGCAAGACTTGATACAAATTTCCATGCAGGCATGAGCTGCTAGTGCTGGTGAGCGGAGGAAGTGGCATTACTCCTTTCATTTCCATAATCCGTTCACTAATTTTTAAGGCCAACACTGAAGGCAGCAAAACTCCTAGAGTTCTTCTAGTATGTGCCTTCAAAAAGTCTATTGATCTCACCACGATAGACCTCATCCTCCCAGTTTCAGCCACTTGCACCGCCTTCGATATCTCACGCTTGCAGCTTCAGATTGAAGCCTATGTAACCAGAGAGAAACAGCCAGATATGAATGACAAAAAGCTAATTCAAACATTATGGTTCAAGCCAAATGCATTGGATGAACCAGTTTCTGCAGTTTTAGGACAAAACAGTTGGCTCTATCTTAGCATTATCATCTCATCCTCCTTTATGTTATTCCTTCTACTTATTGCCATCCTAACTAGATATTACATATATCCAATTGACCATAATACTGACATGATATACCCTTATTTCTCAAGGTCCAGTCTAAGCATGTTATTCATATGCATATCTATAGCCTTTGTAGCAACATCTGCTTTCCTATGGAACAAGAAACAGAACAAGGATTTGGGGCAGATTAAAAACATTTACACATCCAATTCATCAACTTCTCCGGGTTCAGGATACTACAATGCTGACAGAGAATTAGGGAGTCTTCCCCTCCAATCCCTCGTCCAAACAGCTAAAGTACATTATGGAGAAAGACCTAACATAAAAAGTAAGATTATTTGATTATTTTGTCCCAATTTTTTCTAATTATCTAGTCACATTTTCTCTTTCCTTGCAATGGCATTTCCCGAGGTTTAGTTAAACCTATTTATATTGAATATTTCTCTGCTAAATGACATCAAACCAAAAATTAACTGATCTATCAAGTAATGCTTATTGAAAGATATGCTACTCAAATTATGAGATTGTTACTTGTTATCATAAATTTCTGGCTACATTTTATAAACAATAAATACTGCTTTGGATGTTCAAGTAAAACCTTTAACAGGAAAATTTTCTATCTTTGGCAGAAATTCTCTCTGGCTGTAATGGATCAAGCATTGGAGTTCTTGTTAGTGGCCCAAGAAAAATGAGACATGAAGTAGCATCATTATGTACTTCTTGTTCAACAGATGACCTACATTTTGAGTCCCTTAGCTTCAGCTGGTGAGCTATAAATGCTGTTGTGTTAGTTTTGTTACAAGTGGCCTCTTAATCCAGGGGAGACAGTCAGGATCTTTAGTTTCATTCAATCTTGTAATACAGTTAACAAAAGTGGCTATTCTGTTTGTAAATCTTGTGTAAAATGGATCACTTTGCTATGCATACTGTGATTAGTTAGGTGAATTTGTAATTTGATGGCGTAGGAATAGTATGAACTCAATTATCAATTATCTTATTCCCTCTGGTCATATTTTTCATAAAAAAGATGATAAAGTTTACCTTATTCCCCTAAACATACTGTGTATAACTGACAATTTATAGGACAAATGTTTTAGTGTGAATGTAAAAAAGCTTTATCCAATCTCATGACATTGGGCTAAATTTATTTTTAAATTAAATCAAGACAGTAAGGGTATTTTATTGGGTATTTTCAATATGACAACATTTAAGCGCCTGAGCAAGCCAGCCATTTTCGATATTGGATATTATACTGTTATCCCCCATATAATTTTATACCAATTAACTTTTAAAAAATCAAGAGATGAGGGTTCGAGATCCATCCATGTATATATATATATATATATATATATCCTTCCTAACAAAATATTCGTAGAATAATTATAAAATCCTATTGTCAATTGCAAAATTCCATTGAAATTGATTTATAAATATTTTCTCTTATATTATAAATTAGAATATATAATCAAGATATTAAGAGTCTCGTTTTTCTCAATTACTTAATTATCTTTTATTTTCATACATAGTATAATTTTTGAACCATCTTCTCCTTTGAATATATCTCTTTTTTATCAAAAGAAGAGGAAGTCTTTAGATCAAAAGAAAATAAACATGAAAGTGAGTTGGAAATACAGCATTTTACCTTGACCCCTAAATTCAATGTGAAACCAAATAAAATCCAAGAGGGAGTCCAACCATATAATAGCAGGTTAAATTAATATAAGCCACCGTCAGTTTCCATCCACTTCCAATGGCAACACCTAGAGAAATTACACCAAAACAAACGCTACTAAAATAACACTAATGCAGCAGACTATGAAGTTGAACAAAATAAAGTAGTTTTGAAGAAGCCAAAGCTGATTGATACCTGACATCAATTGTGCAGCACTATTTATAATCATCGTTAGACCAAGAAGGTATGCTTGATCAGCCACAGTTAATTGCATATCCTTGCTGCTTGTGAAGATAATAGCAAGATTGTCTTTACTTAAGAAAACAGTAATCATCAGCACCACCCCAAAGAGGAGAGTGAAACATTGTCACCAAGAAAGAATACTTGGCTGCTCTAGGATGTTGCATTCCTAGATTATTGGAGACTCGAACACTGAGAGGGTACACAATTCCAAAATTAATTTTAGCACAAGGAAATCAACATTAAGAGCAACCAGGGTGTATTTACGTTGAGTTTCATTGTATTCAATAACATAATCTAAATTGATATGTTCACATGGACTAAGGACTTCACCACCATTTGAAACATAATAAAATATGTTGCCATTTTCCCAAAAAAATGATAATTAGCAAGGACAAAACCTAAATCGAATTCCTTACATTCAAACCCTCATGTTGCAGAATTTTAGAAAAGCATTCACATGTTATTACCTGGTATAAGAACTTGACGGCAAGGATACAAGAAACTTAATCTACTTTTCTCTAGTGAATGTTACCTGACTGCAGTATTCAATCCAGAAAAATTCATTTGGAAACCAAAAAATACAAAAAGAAAAGGAGTAAAATGAAAGTGGCAAGAGGCCTGGAAGCAACAATAACAATTAAACAAAGACAATTAAGTGAGAATCTGATCATTATGCGAATAGAATAGGGAACCAAAAGCAGTTACATGGTTGTCAAGGTAAACCAAGGAAATGTAAGGTGCTTAAATTTTTGTTCGGGCATTGTATTTTGGAAACTATTTAGAATTTTTGCCACCATTTAGAATTTTTTTTCTTGTTATCCACAATTAGCAATTCCTAAACATGACCTATGTTTGCAAAGCCAAGAAAGATTTAAAGGTAGTTATAGGGTGTGCCAGGCCCATGCTATAGTGCAACGCTTGGGCGACACTTGAGAGGCCCAGTAGCAAGCTACTGTGTTGGACTCTCCCCATTAAAAAAGTAATTTAATATCGTGTGGACCAATGGCCCACATATCAGATATTAAACTGATAAGAACAGATACTACACTTGATCTTAGCCAAAAGGCCGAGAAAGGTATGAGTATACATGGCTTCAAAATCTTCTTTTATAATAAGATATAGAGTTATTTCTATCTCTTCTAAACGATATGGGCCATATTAGTACTTCAACGCGCACCCTTATGTGTTAAATCTTCCATTTCTCCGTACAGAAATCCATGGACACTCCAGTCTCCAAACACCCACATTACAATACTCTGCTGCCACCAGATGGGGCACCAAGTGGTTGAAAAGCTTGTGAAATTGAAGAATGAGGACATAAGAAACTAACTACACATGAACAATTCAAAATCCCTCACGGATTCAAGCTAAATCCCATATACCTGATTATACCCTAAAATAAATGTTCTATAACATTTCACCTCAGACCATTCGTATTACATTTCTTTTACCATATGTTTTTTTATGAATCATTTTTTTTTATCAAGTCTTTTACCCTATGTTGACTCTGCATATTTTGTATTTGTAGAAGATATTCTGCAAAGTAAAAAGTAAACATGAGAAGGTGAAGACAGAGATGCAAGATTAGAGAGTTCAACACCAAACATGAAAAAAGAAGGTATTTGCATGAAGTGTTGATACTATTTGCATATTTTTCTTTTTTATGATTTTCAATGCTCGTTTTGATATGTCTAAGGCACAAATGTGAAACCAAGTAGTTGGTGAAAGAAAATTTAGCAGATCTGTTTATGCTGCAATATTCAAAAATGTCTAGCACATTGCTATGAGAATTAGCTCCTAGGTAGGCAGTGGCGTAGAGCATAACTGGCGGATAAGTAACATTATATGAAGCTGCAAGGAATAAGGAAGCATTTGATATTGAACAATTGATTATACTACCATGTAATATACAAAGATATTTAGACCATGCAGTTACCATGTGTACCGTGTAATTACCGTGTAATAAGGAACCATTTGATATTAATATAATCAATTGAGCATGCCATATACAAAGATTTCTTATATACCATGTACAATTGTCGATTAATCAAAACAACGACAGCGTTAGTTGATTAGAACTCGGACACATTTTCATGTACCAATTAAACCATGAGTTAAAGCTATTATAAGAGGAACATTTATATTTTCTTTTCAAGTATTTATACAATTGTTCCATTCAGGATGCTGCCACTAAACGTATGCTTGTGCAAGTTTGTGGATGAAAATGGACAAAGATCACATGTTTGACTAACATCACTGGCAAATTAATACACATTTTGTTGGAGGTATAATTGAGCATACTTTATAATAACATCACATACAGCAAAAAATCCCACAAAATAGGTTGAGAATTCAGGCTGGGTGTTCTTTGCTCTGCATGGTAAAGAGAAACAATAATTCCACTTCTCCTAACAGATTCTGTAAAATATGTAGTTGTCAGGTTTAAAGCGTTGAATCTTCAATTCCCCAACCTAGCGAGAATTCTCTTACCATACAAATACAATACTTCACCACCTCATTATGTAATTGAAGAATGGGGACATAAGAGACTACACACGCACAATTCACAACCTATCATGGATTTAGGCTAAACCCCCATATACCTGATTCAACCATCCCCAGAATATTCACCACGTTGACAATTGGTATTGCATTTGTTTTACCCAATGTACATTCAGTAAAGTAAAAGTATACCGTGAGAAGATGAAGACAGACGCAAGAGTTTAACACTATAATTCTATGAACATGAAAAAGATAAACTGCATGACCTGTTGATACTATCACTATGTGCATATGTTGCTTTTAAAAAAAATTGTGATTTAATGTGATTTTTAATTCCGGTAGAGGTACGTTTGTGAGTTTGTGAAGCCATGTAGCTTCTGTATATGCTGCAATATTAAAAAAAAATTCTAGCACATTCCTATGAGAGTTACTTATACGTATAGCAGGGGGTTTAGAGTGAGAAATAGGGTCTAAAATGTGTTGTACCACGTAATATATAAAGCTGCAAGGAAGCATTTTGATATAGATTTATTGATTTAGTACCGATGCAACCAAGGACAACTTTATAGTGTATTTGGATTCAACTTTATGGTATAAATAAATATTAATTATTTTTTCATGATGAAACCGTAATAATTGCTTTTACTTTGGATATGCATCATCCATACTGTGACCATAATCGGATAATCGGATAATACATCCAGGTACCAGGAATTCCCCTTTTAACCAAATTCAATTTTGGATAATATGTGGAATGAATTTCCCATTATCTCGTGTATTAACAATGATTTTAGCGAAAGTACCCTATATGTTTTTCTATATGTCTTGATTGTAGGCAAATTAATATAGTTTATATATGTATTTCTATTGCTGATTTCGTCTTGAAAATTCAGGATACGATTATTTTTCCTTTCATAAAAAACAAACCACAAACTAAAATCAGGAATGAAAGCACATAAGAATAAAACCTTTTCATATTACCAATCTAAGATGAACAAACATGTCTTTACCAAAAAATATCACAATCATTGCCAACCATCTGTGGCACAAAATAAATCTAAGACGAACAAAAACATGTCTACCGAAAAAATACCACCGGATCATTGCCAACACATATTATGTGGCACAAAATATCTAATACTAGCAGACTTCCACCATATCAAGTTCTTTACATTGTTGCCGGAGAAATTATTTTTTGGACAATTTTGGTGTCTCTATCAACTTGAAATTGACAGTAGAATCATTCCACATTGTTCTGTAACTTGACAAGCCTGGAGTCTTGCAGTGTACTACTGCTGGGGAACCACCATGCAGAGCAGATAGAGAGTGCACTTCAGGCAACCACTCAGTTACCTCCTCCAACTCCAAATATGCACTCTCAGACTGAAAAGGATGGACAAAATAGTTAGAAAGCAATAGCGGGGGAGGATATATAAAGACCAGGAGAAACATGAGAAAGCAAACAAACCTTCAGTTTACTAATTGCGGACAGATCAAAGGAAATTTCCATGTGATCATCTGAATCTGATCATAAATCAATGAATAAGTAAAAACCAAGTACCAGCCAAAATGAACATTCCATTATCAAAGTCCAACAGTTAGCAAAAACAATAATGTATAAAGTAGCCCAAGTTAAAAGCCAAAAGGAGCATTACCATTCTCATAGTCCAACAGTTAGCAAAAACAATAATCACAAGTAGCCCAAGTTAAAAGCTAAAATTTACCATTCTCAAAGTCCAACAGTTAGCAAAAACAATAATAAAGTATAAAGTAGTTAAAGGCCAAAAAAATGCACCACATAGAATATATAAATGTACCATCGTCAAGTCCAACAGTCTTGAAAAACTGATGCACATCTGCAGTTTCAAACTGTGATTGGATGCATTTCTTATGATCGTGCAAGATTTGTTCTTCGGCAATTGCACTGGGGGGAAGAGACTCCTCTATTGGTTTCAGGGTCTTCTTATTTTTTATCTCAGGAACCTGTGGCTTCCCAGAGTTTGAAATGTCAGAAAGTACTTTCCTGCCACGAGTGAGTAATTTCTCAGAAGCTGGAATTCTTTTGTCACTTTCAAGATTCTTTGACTTGTGCAATTTCGGTGCCTGACTAACAGAGGCTGAGGGTTTGCCTGTGTTCAATGAACCGTCAAGGGCTTTCTTTCCATCAAATTGGTTGATGAGGTTCCCTGCATTGGATAGATCTCCAAGTGGTTTTCTTCCCCCAGCCCCAACTTTCCTCTGTCCGGTTAAATCAGCCTTCCCAGAAACAGCTCCTCCTCCTGTACCAGCATTAAGAATTATTATATCATAGGCATGGTTGAAACAATCAGAGAAGCAATTATAGATGGCACATTTTTAAAGCAAAAAAAAACAAAACAATACCATTAACGTGGACATTGAGGTTTTGGTTTTGAAACAAGCGACCAGTTCGTGTTGCCATTTGTGTTAATGTTTTCGATGTTCAAACGAACGTCCTGCATATATTGTGAAAGGGTTAAACCATAAACTTGTACACATCTAGTCTTGTCTCTCATTTTCAGAGAAAAATCAACAAATCCCAAAATCATCCCTTGGAACCAAATTCAAGATGTTAAATTTTCACTAGATCCTTCATCTCATCAAACTGGAGTAAGTAAAAAGGTAAATCTAAAACAAGCCCCAAAAATAAATACCCTAATATTCAACATCAGATATTTCCTGCGATTCTTGGTTGCAAATGCTCAATTAAATGAACCAGACAAACACCATAGTCATTCAAGATTTCAATTTTCCAGACCAAAACGAAACCCTAGATTTCAAAAACCACAAAAATGAAACAAAATCTTCTTTTACGCTACAAAGAAGCATATAAGCCCTACACGCATGCAAGCAAATACAACAAAAAAACTCATAACACGAGAAAACGAAAACTTACAAGTAACGCTTTCTTTGATTTCTGGATTAATTCGCGTTTCTCCAACAATTTGATCTCGCTTTCTTTCTTTCTTTCTTTCTTTCTCTATTTGTTGATCTCTTTGAGAAATGGTTTTGGCATAAGCCGCACCTTTATATGAACGCAATGGGTTTCAACGGTAACTATTAGTCTTTTACATTATTGTCCCTCGTGAAGAAATATAATTACATAATACCCATCCTATTTCTTACCGTTGCTTGCGTTGCAGCACTGCTTCTGGGTTCAGTTCGGAAGACCAAATTTATTTGCCTAATTATTTTCGTTATTCTACATTTTATTTTTTGGTCACTTACTAATAATTTTCTTTATTATTCTTTTTAGTCAATTAATAATTTTATTTTTTTCTTCTAAATTATCCAATAGATAATTTTATCTAACAAAAAAGTTTTTTTAAAGAAATAATAAATATCTCATTTTTTAAAATATATTTGCTCTTTTATTATTTAATGATTAATGATTTCTATAAAAAAAAAAAATAGCATACACATAAGTACGTTACACACAGTTTAATGTAAAAAGTTCTACAGAGTTGTTCAGGCTAGTGATATCTTTTTATAGAAAAATAAAAGTCACATGTGAGAAATAATAGAACAGTCAGTATAGGCTGCAAAAAGTTCTCTTTTATCAGCAAAATATTTTTTAGCACATGAAATATTTTTAAATCGTATATTATTTGTATTATAATAAAATATTATTCTAATTTTTTTAATTCATAATAATCAAATGTATCACAAATTTACAATAACTCACCATATTTTTTAGAGGACAACTCATCCATGCTATTTAACTATAACTATCAACACAAATCATCCAATTTTATCACTTCGATCAAGCATAAAAATAAGGACTTTTCTTCTTGTATTGCCTTTTATCTTCTCCACCTAATATATTTTTGAATTTTTCAAAATTATTCATGCTAATAAACATATAAATTCATAATCCGTATGATTTATATAGATTTGTAATCTATATGATTCATATGGATTACAAATTCATATCCCCTAAATTTGTTTAAAAAATATTTTTAATGTTTTTTTAATAAATTTAATTATAAATTTTTATGATTATTACATTAAGTATATTTTTTATTTTGACCTTGATTACAATTAATTTTAATTTAATAATTTATTTTTTTACATATATAAGTTTTAAATAAAAATTTATATATGTTAAAAAATTAATTATTAGATCAAAATTAATTGTTACAAAATTTATTATGTAAATTTATATATGCATTAAATATATATTAAAAATTTAAGTGTTATAGATAGAAACATTACTATTTTATAATATAATTTTTCTATTAACTCAACTGGTTAGAACGTCGTGTTAATAACATAAAAATCAAGACAATTTGTATGAGTCCTATGAAAGGGTGTTTTTGAAATTTTGTTCTCACTATTGGGGGTAAAAGAAAAATAACTGGTACAGGAAGAAAATTCCAAAAAGTAAGTCAACCAGGCCCAGCCTTATATTATGTATGGACTAGTGACAGCCTAATCCAGTGGCCTCTTGGGGCCGGCCCAAATTGATTTGCTTTTTTTAGTTCAAATTTATATAAATTTAAAATTAAAATAATATCGAGTTAAAATAGATCTAATTGAATTAGACTGTAATTTTTTTCACCTCGGCATAACCAGTCAGGAAAATACTCAATCATGGGATTTTTTTTTCTTTTTTTAGGCCACACAAGTATTATCCATGACTAAAGAGACGTTCTGTATGACAAAATTGAGATTAGCTATTACAAGTTACAACCCATGGAGGATTAGAAATTGTCTAATTTAAGAACAATTTAATTATTTTTAACTGATTATAAAAGAATCATTGAATATTGTATTTAAAAAAATCATTGAATATATAATAATGGAGTATAAATATTTTTGTCTGTTATCTTCTTTTGTGTGTATACACATCCAAAGAAAATACACCTCAAAATAAAAAATATTTTTTTCATTTTAATATTTATAAAACATTTTAACAATATGATTATGTCTCGGTTGTCGATGAGTAGGCTTCAAATTTTTTTATCTGTCCAAAAAAGTTTGTTTTTTTTATCCATCCACTGATTGTTTTTTAAAATAAAAATTGTCACCTATGACGTTAAAGATTTTTAAAAATAAAATAAAAATATTTCACGTAATTAATTTGTTCTTACTTTCTTTACAATAAATATTTTTTATTGGTTAGTAAAATATTATTAAATTTAAGATGGATATTAATTAATAATTAATTTTTATTAAGAATATGAAGTTTCTTATAAAAAAATAGTAATCGTTATTACTCAATCAATTAATATAAATGTTTAGCATTCGAACAAAATTAAATGAAAATTAACAATTAAGGATTATAATGAATAGATTAAGTTTGATGATTAAATTTTATTATAATGTAACTAAATTAGTGCTAAATAAAATAGTATTTATCAACAAGGTTTCGACTCACTTTGTGAAGCAGGTGTGTATATTGGTATGAATTTTATTTTTTTTATTCTTACAAATAAAAGAATATATATTTACTATAGAAAATCTAATTCAATTAGTTAAACATAGAATTATTAAAAGAATAATTAATTATAATAATTCTTTTATGGTTTGTTTTTATTATACTTATCACCCTTTTTTTCTACATTACTTTTAATCTCATGTGTTAATTTCATGAAATTTTTCTTAATGAATTTAATTAAAAAACATTCATTTATGAAAGAAAAAACAAAATTAAAAGAAAATAATGTTTAAATACTAAATTATATGTAATTTTTTGAGTTTAGCTATTTGAACTTTTAAAAAAAGATATTTATTTATGAAAAATTTTGTTGGTAATTATTTTAATACTCAATTATATGTAATTATTTTATTTAATGAACTTTAAATCTTGATTCAACTTGTTCAAATCTAATATAAATTATTTTATACACTTGTACTTCTTGACAATTATTTTAATATGAATCAATTTTGGCAAAAAAAAATCATCAAAAAACATGTGTTCTTCATATAATCCTCTCAAACTAACATTTCTCACGTTCAAAACATCAAAAGTTAATTATTTGGTAAAACAAAAAATCAACTATTATAATATTTTTTTTAGAATTCAAAAAAGTAAGAATGTTTAATGTAATAAAAACAAACCAAAAGTCATCATTTTAATTTACTCTTATTAAAATGAGTACAACTTGAGGGAAAATGAGGCACAGGTAAAAATAGATCAATTTGGATCGATGTGAATAACAAAATTAACGATAACAAAATTACATTTCTTCTACATTTGACACAAAATAAATACAAACGCAATGTTTAATTTTTGTTTGAGTAATTAGTTGTTTTCAATCTAATAAATTCTTTTATTTTGCTTATATAATTATATCTCTCAATTGAATGCCTAAAAAAATGCTTCTCATTCTTCATTGTTAAACAATCGAATAAAATTGAACCATTGAATTATTAAATGACATTTATCTTCATATCTACTGTATCGAGTTTAAAATATGTAGCATATAAAATATTTAGAAGAAACTTTTATTTTTCATAATTATTTTACAAGATTTAAGCATGATTGTTTTTTATGGAAAATATGTGATGTTATTTTTTTAAGTAGTAATTTGGTTCTTAAATATGATTATTTATTTTTTAAAAATAAAGTCGAGTGGAATTGCTATTGATATGTCAAATTTAATTCGTTAGATATAACTAAATTATTAATGTACCTAAAAATTTAGTTTTACTCATAAATCTAAATCAAAGCGTATACTACAATGAAAAAAAATAATCCTGGCTATAATCGTATAAAGATTTAAAATGAGAAGAATGTAAAGGACAATTGAAATGAAAAGAGGATAATTAAAATAGTTTTTAAAGAGAATAAAAATATTTAAAAATAATAATAAATTGGATAAGACTACAAAACAATTTCAGAACTCAAATTCAAAAATTTTGATTAAGTTAAAATAATTTCACACTAATTAAGACTGATAAAACAAAATAAATTTAACCCAATAACAACCTGTCAACCCTCTTATTTTTTAGGGTCAAATTGAGGTTTCCAACTGCTAACTTATTTTAATTTATTCCCGTCAAAAAATGGGTT
Source organism: Glycine max (assembly GCF_000004515.6). Taxonomy (NCBI): domain Eukaryota; kingdom Viridiplantae; phylum Streptophyta; class Magnoliopsida; order Fabales; family Fabaceae; genus Glycine; species Glycine max. The sequence goes on from NC_038246.2 coordinate 46,223,289, forward strand.
GATGAAAAAATAAGAAAAGTCAACCCAACAATCTATTTTTTAAAATAAAAAATTTTAATATTTATTTTAATATATTTAATTTATTTTTTCTAAATAATTTATTATTCAAATTTAATGTAATATAAATATTTATTATTAAATTTCTTGCTTATTTTTTAAATCACTATACACGTAGTTGATGATAGTTTTTTTTTTTTCTTGTATGTGTGCCCTTTTAGAATTGCTTCATAACTGTCCCCTTAAGACCTTAAATCAGTCCCTCTGCTGATCGCTTCCGAATAAAGATCCATTCATTTTCATTCCTACAAAGTACAACATTTTTTCAACACACTTCCTTTTCTTCCCACGCGCCTCCTACACAAATTTGTCTTCGCTTACATGTTTCTTCTCCCTTGTCACTTCTCATTTCATTTTTTCTAGATTATTTCGTGTATTTTTAAAATAGAAGATAAATATGTTCGAGTTAATGAGATTACTATGTGGTGAAACTTTTTTAAAAAAATATTTAATGCAACTACGAACTTAATATTTAAACTCAACAACACATGATATATAAAACAAAACAAACAAACAAACAAAAACTCAACAACACACATGTTTATTGAAACTAACTTATTAAATAGCTTGTACCTGTTCAGGGATAGATAGGATAATATTTTCTCTGAGTTTGTTTCTCCTTTGCGTTCCTCTTTTATTATTTAATATCTGCAGGTCCGAAGGGAGAGATGCTGCGAAAAGGATTTAGCGTCAAATTTTTAACTTAGAGCAATAAATGCATATTTAACATCAATCAATAATGTCTTATCTTGATATATCCATAATTATTTATATATATTTTAATGGATCTTTGGACCTATGGTCTTGATAAGTCATTACCATATCAAATAATATGCTGATAATTACTATTAAGGCGTCTATTAACATCTTTAATTGTTTTTATGATTTTGGGTGTTTGGGTATTTAACCATGTTGAATATCACACACTAGATCAAACATTTGGTTATGTTCAAACATAGAGTCAATTATATTTAGGTATTCAGCTAAGTCGAATATCTAAGTATTTTAAGCATAAACCTTGTGAAAGGTGCTTATATGCACCTCGACAAACATTTGGTTATATTGATCAGTCCAATGCTATAAACAATTGATTGTATAAGTGTTTAGATATTTTTAGCTAAGCAAAATACTAAAATACTTGAGGTTCTTATATACTCCGATGACCAATACTTAGGTATTCAACAAAACTGATTCCTCGAGTATTTTTCTGAGATAACTTATGTTTCAATGTGTTAACGACTTTAAGAATATATTTTAGTTTTTTACTAGATACTCATACAATATATAACTCAACATGATTAGACATGGCAATGGGGCGGGGCGGGTACGAGTATTGTATCCCCAATCCCTTACCCCGATTCTTCAACATATCCTCATACTTATATCTCATACCCGACGGGTTTGAATTTATTGTCTCATCCCCATACCCGTCGGGTATTGGGTATCCCCAACCCCGTTCCACACACCATTTAGAAAAATATTTTTTTTTGTAAAAAAATATTACAAATTTGATTTTAGAAAAAAAATAACTTGATTTTTAAACATCTATTTTTAACTACTTATATATCACTAACTTTATTATAATGCCTGTGTCTACTTAAATAGTTCAGAAAATAATATTAAATTATGTAAAAAATTTAAAATGAAATTAACTAGTAATAAAAATTATATGCCTTTTGATTAAATTATGCAAAAATTCTAAAAATTTTAAGTGGCGAGGCGGGTTCGGGTTCGGGTCGGGACGAGTCTAGTAATCTCATACTCGTACCCGTACCCGACTTTTGATTATCGGGAAAAACCCGAACCCGAACCAATACCCGGTTAACTCAGGTATTACCCGTCAAAGTCGAAACGGATTCGGGCGGACACCCACGAGTACGGGTTTTCTTGTCATGTCTAAACATGATAAAGTAACTAAAAAACTTAAAACTTACCTGCTAACCTAATTTAATCAAGGGATGTTTGATATAAGTATTTCCATGTCCGAAAATTACAACTATTGAAAATCACAATTCCTAATTTCTAACGATGAGTGAAGTTATTTTAATCTTTCTCTTACAAATATCTAAATGAAAATTATGAAAAAATTAGTTGTATAAAGTTTCCTTTCTCTTCTACGTAATTGACGGTGTTATAATAATACTTTGTGGGAGATTTTAAAATTAAACATCATATTAAAAAAGTTAAATATATTTTTACAAACAAGTTCAATTCATATATATTGATAATATAAAATAATTTTATATTATCATTCAATCACAAAATATTATTGTTTGAATTATTTTAAGATAATTATTTAAAAAGTTAACAAACTTATTATATACAATAAATTGTTTGATTGAATGACGGTATAAATTTTTAGAAAAAATATTTATTTATTTATAGTATAAAATTATTTTAGGTTAAACATTTGTCTATATATAAAATAAAGATAAATTTTATACAAAATGATAAAGTTTGATGAGTCTCATATCTCACTTAGGAGAAAAAAAATCATTAAATAACAAATGAAATTCACTCAAATTTGATAATTTTCAATACATTTTATCTAATTATAAAGAGTGTTGAAAAAATGTCATGGAAAAAATGCAAATTATTTATTGTTAAAATAAAATATTTTTTTTATTTTTATTTTTTTACTTTACCGAAAGAACATTTTTTTAATTTAGCTTAATTTATACAAGCGGTCAACAACAAATATTTTGATATAAATATTCTATAAGTTGTAATTATTTTATTATGTTATTTTATTCGTTGACAATAAATTAAATTCCTATTAATATTTTAAATTTACCAATATAAGGAATTTCTAGAATATAATTTGGATAACTTACTAAACTTTAATTATGTTAATTTATTAATTGAAAATAAATAAAATTCCTATAAAGCTTTTAAATTTATAAATATTAGGAATGACTAGTATAGAATTGGGGTAATTTAAGTAAAATTTATAAATAAAAAATTACAAATAATAATAAAATTATACGATATTAATAATAAATAATCATCGTCCTTAATTGAAAGTTTTAATGAGCTATTCTTAAATAAAAGTGTTTTAGGATTTATTTTTTAATGAGAGTTTTATTTAGGATTTATTTTGTCTCGCCGAGCTATGTTTTATCCTAATCATTCTATTGAATATTTTATTTTATTATTCTTTTAAAATATATTTCTTATTTTTAATTTCACATATAATTTCATTTAACAACTAATCAAAATACCTGGCCATTTAAAAAATTTCTATCATATTTTTATTCGTACATTTTTTTAAAAACTTCTTATCTATTTCAATCTACCCTTTTTGTCCTTTTTTCTATATTGAATTTCAGCCTTTTTTTAAAAATGTATCAATTATTAAAAATTGAATTATATTGCAATATAATTTGTTTATCATAATTCCAAAATTTAATTTATATGTTAAAAACATGTATATATTACAAAGTTTAATTATAATATATTCTACACATTAAAAAAATATCTATTATA